>NC_092201.1:12540000-12787500 GCF_043641665.1 Enoplosus armatus | reverse complement strand
TGAAAACAAAGAGGGGAGATCTTATCGTTCACTTCAGTAATTAGTTTCTATCTAGGCCTACTTAGTTCAAGTGCAAAACAAAAGTATGAATGCAACACCTGTTACAAATTTAGCAACTTTTCATCAGCTGCAGAATTTCATTGATCCTCTACTAATTAGCAGGCATTTGCAGGTGTTCAGCGTTCATTACTTTTTGTTGAAGAATCAATACACTCAATACACACTGAGGAGCATGGAGATTGCTTTTTTTTTAATTTTCAGCAGAAGTAGAGAAATACAAATCAGCACACAAATTTGAAAATCAGTTCACAAAAACAAACAAAAAAAGTCTTAACTCTCTTGCATTACAACAAGGAAGAAACCACAATGCCAAGAGGAAAATAAAACCAAACAAGAATATTTCACCAATATGCTTTTTCACTTTCTTGCAGATAGTTAGTTGAGAAGATCAATACCACGCTTATATTTGAACATTAAATAGCCAAGTAATGGTTAGCTTAGCATAGCATAAAGACTGGGAACAGCTAGCCTTTCTCTGTCCAATGGTCAAATAGAAAATCCACCTACCAGCACCTCTAAAGATGTGTTCAGACAGAAAGCAAAGCAAATGTTCGCCTTGCATCATTCACACGAACCGTCAATGTACCAACTGTACAGGGTTTCAATTTCTCTCTCAGTGCATGGTGTTATCCCCATATGTATAATTCATCGGCTCACCCCTCTCTGTGAAGCCACCCTTCCTCAGTCCTTCAAGTGCGGCCATTCAGAATCGCTATAAACACTTGTAGCATACTGAGACTACTTTGTAGGCTACCTTTGTGAGGCTATCATAGAGCAACACCTCCATACAGTCAAAACATGGATTTGAACACATTTTCCCTGCTTATATAGAGCAAAAAAGTAAAAGAGACTTTGCATAGGTGTATTTCCACCGCGCTGAATTTTTTCCGCCTTGAATAATCGTTCACTCTTGTCAACCTGCAATGGCACCACTGGAGCTTTTCACTTATTTGAATCACAAGGCACAATGTGATCAAAATCAAGGCTACTTTAGCACTCAGCAGATGTTATTCCAGGGTCCCAGTTTCCACGTATAACGACAGCAGTGAACCTGTGACTCACCCAGAGATGCCTTATTCAATTAAAATACGCTTGTTGAATTGGTATGTTTTGGGTACGGAAGGCTCAAATGTGCCCTGAGTGAAATTAACAAGCACAGTAATGGTTATGACTCAAATGTTCTATCCATAAATGTGAGTTTATGAGGTCAGTAAATTATCTTTGGCAAAGTTATTATCCAAATAGAAATGAGAAATTCAGATGATATAGGTAACAGTGCTTATGTTTCCTGTTTGCCCCAAACCTCTCTGACTCAATCTCTCTTATTTCTGTATGTGCCTCTGTGTGTGTGTGTGTGTGTGTGTGTGTGTGTGTGTGTGTGTGTGTGCCCCTAAGGAAGACCCTTGTTATTTGCATTAGGGCAGGTGTGCAGCTGGGAAGTCATGAATCTCAATAACTCAGTAGATTGATTACCAGCCGACTTTAAAATGGCTCCAGAGATTTTATTTCTGGCCAATGGGAATGGATAGATGGATGAGGGTGTGTGTGTGTGTGTGTGTGTGTGTGTGCGCATGCGTGTGTGTGTGTGCGCGTGTGGTTTGTGAAAGCAGCTGCGGAAGCTGGAAACACCCATGAGATTTTACCTTTCTTCAAACCTCAGAGCATCCACTCATTTAGACCAGCTGATGTCACCTGCTTAGAGTGATGCTTTCCTTAATATTTTATGTAAGCTGGACATTGAAGCCTAACAGGCATTTCCTTTATTTCAAGCATGACTGCACCATGGGAAAAGCATCTGGACTGATGTAGCTCTTCAGTTCAGTCCACAGTGTTAACTGGTACAATGACCACAGGAGCTTGTATTTCTTTAATTATTCTAAAATCTCTAATCTTTCAAAACTCTGGTGTACATATCAAGAGTAACTACACCCAGTCTGATAATCCTGCTCGCACTGCCAACTAGTGGTGACATGTTCTTTCCACACGTTGCACTATATGCAGCCTGCCTATTTTTTTTCCATTCATTTGTGCCATTTCCTCTTCAGCCTCTTCCAATCACTATCACTGGCTATAGAAAACACGAGTCAAAGGTCTCGGCCCTGATCAGTTCCAGTAGCCTTCTATACATTTCTACTACGATAAAAAACAAGCACATCTCAAGAAATACTACAGTAGTTTACACACCACAGTTACATTGTAAAACAAAATATGGCAGCAGAGCACTTCCTTGTTGCTGGGAAACACGTGGTGCATTGAGAGAGGCTACACCAGAGCTGGGTGTGATAGCAACTACAACAGACACCACCAAACCACGCTCACCTGTAATGATGGGTGTGGTCAGACAGCTCTCCATAAACTATGCCGTGTGGAGTTACTCTTTAAATCAAAATCAAAAATTCAATAAAGGCTCATTTTTTCATTCTGATCCTAACAAAATAAACTAGCCTCTCTCTCTTTGTATCTGTCATGTTACTGTATCCTGACACACACACACTAGTTACTCATGCTAATAGTTTACAGCACAGTTTGCTGATTGCCTTGAGGAGACAAATCTCTTTCAGATCTCGCTGTCTCTTCTTCCACATTTAAGCGCCTCGGGCTCTCACAAATCAGTGACTCAGCGCTTTATAGATATAAGAAGTTTCAATCACCCTCTCCCTATCTCGCGGTTTCTAGCTTGTATTGTTCCCCCTGAAACTTTCCTGCTGTTTCATCGTGAATCTCAACACAATCTTTTTTCTCCTCATCTGTTTCTGTTTGTCACTTTGTCCTTTCCACAGACCTGATTGAATAGATAAATCAGACATCGATTTGTTTATGTAGTCTTCTTTTAGAAGCTTTGTTTTGTGTGTCTCTGCACATTGTGAATCGCTGCCTCTCTCGCTGTGCGGCACACAGCTCGGAATGAGCGTTACCGAAGCCCACTCAGTTTGTCTCAAGGCCACTGAGGCAAGAGGTGCGAGTGACTCATGCAGAGAGGAGACGGTGTTCAAAACGACGTTGACGAGATCAAATGTGAGAAGTTCTTTGCCACTAAACTCCTTTTGCCTCTCGGTGAAGCAGACATGAGATGCAGATAATAATTTGTGGTAGCAGCTGTGTCACTGAGGGAGTGTCTTGAATGGCAAAGTTTTCCTCGTTTTTTTTGTTGTATTTAAGAAGAAAGAACAACTTTATTTGACCTGTAGTTATTGTGGATGCCAGTTTAGAGGTTCCCCAATGCTGTGCTATTTATGCATCAGTGCAGTAACAAACTGACTACATCTGTTGATGCTGTCTGAATTAAAACAGCATATTAAGATGCCATGGCAGTTAAAACACCAGCAGGTTAAATATGGATGACCAACTGCTGTTGTCAATGACAACAGATCCTTTTCCCCCTGTGACTCTTCACCTCTTCATAACTCCCAGTTTATGTCAGCAGCTTATTTCCCTTTTACCTTTCCTTTCCTTTCTTTTGATTTTCTTACCTTTTCTTTACCTTTCTTTCCTCTTGTGTCCTTCCTATTCCCTCCCTGATCTCCTTAATTTTCTTTTCCTCTCCTCTCTTCTTTTCCTTTCTTCTCCCTCATATTTTCTTCTCATATTTCCTTTCATTTCTTTCTCTTTTTCTTTCATTAACTTCATTTTCCCCCTCCTCTCCTTTCTCCTTTCCTTTTTTCTTCTCTGCTCTCCTTTCATTCCATTTCCTCTCCTCTCCTATAGAACCATATTTGTAGGAGAACCAGACCAGATTCAGATCACAAGTCACACCACCCAGCAGGCATGAAGGTCATCTCTGAACCTTTTGAAATGCAGATCACACTTTGCTCCCCTGCTGCTTAACAGACTCTTTTACCAATGAGTCTCTCAGAAACGCTGATGTCGCCAATCACTCTTCTTTTGTGAGTCACATTTGGCGTTTCTCGTCTTCTTCGCAGATTGGACCCACTGTCTGCGTTCAAAATATGAGCCATCTGTTTAGTGATTGACTCTTGACTTGAGTGGAATGAGACTGAGCAATCATACAGTCAGTGTAACCTTCCACCTGCCATTTCACTTGTATTCAGCTTTATTTACATGCGAATGGTCAAGTCTTTGATCTAAGTGTCTCCGACTCAACTAAGTCAGTGAGCGCATATATGCGCACTAGTATCCTGGTTTGATCAGGTTTTTGGAGTTTCCCAGTTATGTGTTTGCATTACACTCATTTCAAACACCAGGATACACTCTTATGCCAGTTAATGCCAAGTCCACTACCTGAAGTACTTCGACAGAAACTGGGATACTGTGTGCATGTAAGAAATATTTTCTCTTCTTCGGAGTTGAAAATGTACTGATTGGACTCATCGAGCTCACTGGATTCAAACTGCATGCTGAGACTTAAAAAGGCATCAATGAGCTGTACCTTTTTGTTAAGAAATCGTGCAACAGAAAGATAATGAATAATAGTTTTTAGGCTTGGGTTGCTGCCTCCCCAAATATTGTGTCACAGCAGTTTTAAAACTCACTGATGAGTTTGTGTGGGTCACTGTGTCGCTGAATAAGCAGCGAGGAAAAAGCAACAGTGACGAACAGATAACAAAAGAGCTTCTTTCTCTCGAGCTCTCCGCCGCTCTGTTCCCCCGTAGGTTTTAAGCAGCTTATTAATAATTGAGCGAGCAGACTTGTGCGATGGCAGATCTATCACGATCCCCCCTCTGCGCCTGTCACAAGCCCTGCACAGATAGATGGATATTGAACCAGCCTCTTTCGCATTATTTCACCATTTAAAAAGGTAATAATGAATTTCTGTTGGCACGAGTTGGCTCAGACTGTAGAAGAAAATCCCCACATGCCAGATAAGACTGGATTTGTGGAGAAAAAAAGGAATACAGTATTCAAACGTGTAATTTGCGTGTATATTTAGTTCAAAGGCAGTTTTTTTTCCCAGTGGTGCATCCTCCATGCGTTGTGGAGTTATTAAAAAATGCATATCACAGTGTGTGTATGTGTGAGTGTCCAACTCTGCTGCATGTGTATTTCTGCCTGTTTCCCTTAGGTCATCAAGATCTCTCGTTTCTCTCTCTTGTCACACACACACAAGCACTCACACACACACTTCTTTCCTCTCTACTCATCCCCCTCAGGACTAATTACCCACCAGCTTTGGGTCAAACTGGCAATAGCAGCTGATTCTTGCATAACACTTGGTATTTGAACATGCAAGGAGCGCTGGCTAGTTGGAGTTTACCCACTGAGCTGTCATCTGGAGCCAGGAAATAACTTCTGTTCTCAAAATGTAAGAAAAAAATAGTTGTCCTTGAACTTTTTGCTGTGTTACTTTACATTTAATGACAGTGTGTCTGTGGGGGAAAGCTGTCTAACCTCTGAATAATAGAAATCTCAGTTGGAAAATCAGATGGAGTTTAAAAATGTATGCGCCTCCACATCGTGTCCTCCTCTCAACTTCAGGTAGCGCTGTGCGTCTGCTGGTATGATCTGATTCTGGCTTACATAACCAGGCGGCACCTTTTCAACATTTGGAAAACTTGCACTGACTTTCTCTGTCTTTTCTCACTTTGTATAACCCTCCGTCTTTAGCCCCCAGGCTGCAGAAATGGACAGAAACAACATAACTGACTGACAGGACAACCTGAAAGGCGCTCTATTGATTGACTCCTTTCATGTGATTAGTTTCAAACTGGAGAGACGGTGGTTTTGTTCACACTCGCACCACCGCTGTTGGCTTCAGTTGAGACAGCAACTCCCCTCGATCCAAAATTTCCTCTCTTTGCTATTCCGTTGGGCCCCACTTCCTCCTTCCTCCGGTTTTCCACAACATCTGGTCGATTAAAAAAATACAAAGACATGCATCAAAGGGGGCGACTGATCATAAAACTTTTTATAATAATCAGAACTTGCTCCAGGAGCTTTGACACGTTACTTCTCTATACCTCATTTCCTGGGCTTTCTTTGGATCTCCGACTAAACCGCCGGCGGTCACGTTGCATTGTGGGTAATGTAGATGCCAGATTTTCACACAGAGGAAGAATGGATGCACCGATTTTTATCCTTTTTTTTTAACTCCTTTTTTACACTTACACTGTTTTGCAGCACTGACACTATAAGACATGAAATTCCACAAGAGAGAAGGAAAAAACACGGAGATTTCCCAACTGGGTAAAGGACAAATCCAGAATGACTGGGCTTCAATCAGAGATAACTACAGCCGTACAGATCTGACTTTGTGGAGAAGAGTTTTCAACATCAGGTGCTGATCAAGAGAAAGGATTCATAGGCTACAAAGATGACATTACCAAACCTGCCACATTTGCTCAGTATTTAATGCTGGTGAATATTTGCTTGGGTCGAAGTAACAAGTGAGAATTATACTATGCTACCACAATGTGGATAATATATATTAATGTTGAATGAGTATAACCTCCAATGCCATCGTTGTGTATTATCTCTGTCAGTCACTGTGTGTGTGTGGCTCCATCCATTCATCCATCTGTCCATCTATCTGTCTGTCTGCTGCTCAGCTCCTGGCAACCACTGGCACCTCGGTGCCCTTAGATAAACACAGCTGCTCCCCCTGCATCTGACGGGACTCGTGGCTACTGACGAGGGTTGATCAGCTCCACTTAAAATACTGTCTCTCCATGACGCTACAAGTCCACAGTGACTCCCAATCCTCCAGGAAAGAACCAATCTAGATCCTCGCTCTCCAGAAAAAAAACATGCGACATTATTTTTAGATTTTGAATCTCTAGGATATGTTTCCGCAATAGCATCTGTAATGTTAACACCACAGCACATATAGCCTCTTCATGTCCGTAAGCTTCACTCGTAGACTGTGGGAGACTTTCTGTAAGCTGACACAAGAATTGCCTCTCTTACAAGTACTTGGCAGCATCTTCTTTGGCTTGATTTGATTTTCTTCTTTCTCCTCTCAACATACCAGGCCTCCACTTGAGGTCATGGGGGTGCAATGGATATTATTGGCTGCCTTAGACTCAAAAGAGTTCAGAAATAAAAGGCTCCTTATCTCTGAAAATCACATTATGAGACACTGGAGGACAGCAGTTCATGGTGCTATGACCTCACTAGTTCGTGAAAACAGTATTTAAAAGAACCCCAGTGTGTCTGCAATCGTATTCCTTCTAAACTGTCCAACAGGGCTATGAAGAAGCACATGTGCATTAATGTAAACAACCTTGTAAGGAATCTAGGCTACACCTACAGCAGGTAGTTTCACATTTAACTGACTGGTTAAATTTGAACCGACTTGCAAGAAAGCAAACGTTTTTCCCAAAATGTCCTACCTTTAACGTGATGATATTTTGCCATAAAAGCTAGTGCAGCTTTAAGGAGAGGTTGAACTTGATTACATGGTGGATATTTAGTTGTGACGTTAACATTTTCGAAACATCAGTTTTTTTGTAATTTAAAGAAACACCAAATAACCTGCACAGTGGTTCCATACGTGAACGCCCGTTGCAGTGATGGAAGAGGAGGGGTGAGGTATCATGATCCTACTCTGATGAGGAAGCGGAGGAGAGTGAGAGAGGAGAGAAGAGGGGGGAATTATGTGGAAGAAGTAATTAGAGAGGAGGGTTGAGGTAGGAAGGCTGCAGATTGCCTGTTCAAGGCTTCAGTCCTTGATTGCGGCCCGCTCGGGTATGTAAGTGAAGCCCGTTTCCAGCCACTTACTTCCAGAGGACACAGTGATTGGATGGATAGAAAGTGCAATTCTTTTATACTCCTGTCTTTATAATTCCTCCCGTGCTTCCATCGACCGCCTTTCTTTCCATGATTGACCATTGTTCATCACCCCCCGATACTGTTGACCGTGTATTGACCCTTGGATAGAAACACATTTCACTGATTTACAAATCAATATGGGAATCTGTAATCTTAAATCCTGTGGATGCATGTCTGCCAATGTTCCTGGAAAGCGAGCTACCATCTGAAGTCCCTCTTCTCCTCCTTTCTCTCCCATCCTGCTGTATACTTCATTAAGCCGACTGTGGCACGTGTTTGAAGCGTGAATAAAAAGAAATGTTTGACAGGCCTAACGGCGCTAAACCGGCGCTCTGATTGGTCGTGGGGTTTGTTAAGCGTTGATGCCGGGGTGTTTCCTGAAAGCAGGTAACTGGGGAAAGAGCTAATTGGAGATTCCTTCAGTGAATATCAAAGAGGAGAAGAAGAACAAGGACCTCGGAGATTACCTCATTAAAAACACATCCCAGGCTTCCTTTGCTCCCTGTACAAACAAACCATATTATGGTCTTAGAGTCAGGCCATTAGTTTTTTTCTGGATTGAATGCTGATAAGATGTGAAATCAAAGGGGATCTGTGCAGGTAGCGATGGCAGCGGACTGATCACTGAGCTTGTGTGGGTAGATTGACATAAGAAAAGAGTCGTGCCTTTGTAGTGAGCTTGTGTGTGTGTGTGTGTGTGTGTGTGTGTGTGTGTGTGTGTGTGTGTGTGTGTTGTACTGCCTACATCTGGGTTTTGTGTGTTTTCTGACTTGTATTATTTATGTATCCAGCCATGATCTACACCTGAATGCATCATGCTTGAGGTTTTGTATTCACTTCATATTTTATAAATTGTGTTGACAGTGGTATTGAAGTATAGACTGACTGAAATACAGACATAAATGAGGCAGATATAGTGGGAAAGGTTCAATGTGGAATACTGACGTGCGATTACTGCAGTGCTGTGAGACTCAATCACTGTGCTTGTGGCTTTCTGGTAGCTTGTTGTCATTGCCATGCTTCTTTTTCAATATCTCATCTGATTACATTACAGCTGGGTGCTGTTCATCTGAGGAAATGAAGCTGTGTGTGTGTGTTTGTGCATGTATGTGGGGCACTGTCTCTGAGCATTCATGAGTGAGTATGAGTGTGTATTGATTTGCATTTTAAATTGTATTTTTGTAGAAATGTATTGTATTGTTAAAGAGAGCAAGAGGGAAAAATATATTGTGTCTGTAGGATTGATTGCATCTGCATGTGTTTGCATGTGTGTGTGTTTGGCCGAGTAAATTTAGCTCTTCTTTAGGAGGCCATCAGTCCTCCGCTGTCTTGATAGTTGACTTCGGCCCATGAATCCTGATTTCCCTGTCGTCTAATCAGATAACAGTCCTCTGCTCTGGTCTCTAGGGATCAACCAACCACACTCCACCAGGTTAGCGCTGTGGAAATGGCTCAGCCCATAAACGCATCACTTCCTCTTGGCTGTCTGGGGTTAGAGCTCTGGCTTCACATTTAAACCTTGACTTTGAAAGCTGAAACATATAACAACATTTTCCCCAAACATTTGCAAGCCAAGCAGGCGGAAGGATACATTTTACCCAACCTGAGCACAAACTCAGTGTCAATACACAATAGACAGATTCAAAAACAATGGTCAAAATCTGCGCAACAGTTTATCAAACTTCTAGATCAAGCTAACTTAGTTATCCACATATAAGGAACAAGGCTCATATAACTGTATTAAGTTCTGATGAGGGGTCGCAATATTAAATCTCATCTGTTCAATCTCGTTGCAGAAAATGCCCCTGGTTGGAAGTACTTATACATATCATTTAACTGTAAACTGGGGTATGATCCAGATATTTGTAATGAATAAAACCAATATAATTTAAACAATATTTTTCGCCGATTAGAACCACAAAGCGACATCGCGTCTAAAGGGAATTTCTTGCAGTTTTCTGGTCTATGCCAATTTTGAGATGATTGTCTGTGTTATATCAGAGTTGGGGACCTTACTTTCATAAAGTCATGTTTTTGACTGCTTCAGAGTGTGTTGTGAACATCGCCTCTCATCTCTTCCGCAGTGAAAATGCGGACAAATAGGTGAAAGTGAAAAAGCCTCTTCCAGCTTTGCAGAGTTGATAGGAATCAAAGATGATCATGTCCCTCTAAGAAGTCTGACAGGCGGCCATCAAAGGGAAGGCTTAAGTGTGTTTGTGTGTCAGCGGGGGCCTCCTTTACACAGTCTGGTCTGCTTGTCAAACAGCTAAAGGAGATGTTCACTGGTCCAGAGTCCTCCCACACACAGCTGCTCCCAAATAATCACCCTGTGTGTGTCATTTCATATGTGCACCCTTGTTTATGATGTGTTTGTATGCACTTGTGTTTGCGTAGTCACTCTTGTGTCCTGGCACACTGTCGTACGCCTTACCTGTGTGTTTCTTTGTGTGTGTTCAGGCTTGTTTGCCTGATCTCTGGGCACCGTGTGTGTGTGTGTGTGTGTGTGTCTCCCTCTTTATCCGACAGCTCCATGCCTGTCCAGCCGATCCATCATCTTATTAAGACCTCTCCTCCCAAAGGAGCCGCTTGTCTGTGTGTGTGCTGGAGATCACAGTCTGTTGCTGAGCCAAGTGGGACTCGGCGAGGCCAAAAGCTGGCGTCAAATATTTGTTTCATCCCAAACTGAGAGATCCACCATCTGAAAAAGAAAGAAAAAGGCAGCTACTGTGCTATGCTGATCCTCAGGAGACAAATTTCTGTTTACACTTTACCAGCACCAGAGGGAGGTCAGAGGTCAGAGCAGCATCCATGAAGCTAATAAAGCCTCAGAGTCTTGTGCGAAGAAATTTCGGTAGGGCAGATGGTTGCTGTCAAAGAGGCTTGAAGCTAAGTCTTCCAGTGTGAGAACAGTAGGACTCATTATTCCCACCTCATGCCCAAATCATAGATATATTATGAGTATGGAAATGTATCTGCAGTTTCTCGATGGTGCCATTAAATGAAATAAACCCTGTGTTTTCCTTTGTGTTAAAGGAATAGTTCAACATTTTGGAAGAATTGCTTTCTTGCCAACATTAAGGTACTGCAAGCAGCTGGTTAGCTTAGCTTAGCACAAAGACTGGAAACAGGGGGAAACAGCTAGCCTTGCTCTGCCTTTCAGCACCTCTAAAGTTCACTAATTAAGACATCAGTTAATCCATACATAAACCAAAGTGTAAAACAACATGTTGTGTTTTTATGGGAGGTTGTGTGATGGATTATTTCTTATCCAGGCTTTTTTCTCAGCCATACTTTTGTAGCATCAGGGGTCTTGTTCTTCTCATGGTGGTAGCTTATTTCGGAATGAAACTCCATTAATACGGGTGTAATTTTTGCTGTGAAGTCACGCTGAGTTTGAAATTAATTTTTGCTGTGCCTTCGCTTGTGTCTCCAGATGGCCCGGTGATCTGGCGGATGCTGACTTACCCCCCAACTCGGCGGGCCCTCCTGGTGGGCTGTGGTCTTCAGATGTTCCAGCAGCTCTCGGGAATCAACACGGTCATGTAAGTGAAACCGTCCACCGTAATTTTACATCAGTCATCCATTGCAGGTCTGAATTATCCTCCAGGTTGGGCCATGGCCTCCTAGTTTTCAAATTAAATGTTTTACTGCTTCGTCTCCATCAACTCTAATCCATGCTCGTCTTAGTGTCCCTAGCTGCATTTATGCCTTGCTCCATAGACGTGTATTGGGAAACAAAATGATAAACAGCAGGAGGTTTGTCATGTCAAGTTTTAAAAAATCAACTATAATGTGGCCAAAGATGGCATTTCTGACTAGTAAGTGAGCACTAGTCTAAGCCCACAAGTCCTGCCTCTTTGTTAGACCAGTTAAAAAAATGGTCGGGTGCTATGCATGTTGACCAATTAAGTGCTGTATGTACCCAGTCAAAGACATGATCAGTGTCAAATGTTGCAGTTGGAGAGAGAGTTATTGATAGAGGCCACATTCACACCATGTCTGTGGAGATCGTGTATTTACTGTTTTAGTTCAGTTCACGTTGTTGAGGGGAAATCTCACCAGAGAAACCACACATGGACCGACTCAAAATGTTTGCCAGGAGTGAGGATTTAGGACAGTACAAGATGTTATGTGTAGAAAGAGACATAATCAGTTTGACACCACATTCACTCCTTTACGAAAGCCAGAGGGTGGAAATTGTTGCCAAAATGTACCTTGAGGGACGGGTCAATCCCTGGCTAGCTTCTAAATGGTGTGAACCCAGCTTAACCACTAATTAAAATTGCAGCACAGTAGCATATGCAGCACAAACTTTTCCCACTGTAATTCATACCAAAGCAAACACAGCGACAGCCAAGGAACTGATTCCTTGGCTGTCATGCCATGTTCAGACAGACAATAGCACTGCCTGTAAAAATGCACCCCACTCCTTCTTTTTTAATGAGACCAGGAAAAAAGTTTAACTTAGCTCAACTTTTGGATTTACGTTTTTACCTGTTATTGAGACTGTGGATAAAATGATGGTTACCATGATAACTTTCCAGAGTTGTAAAATCTCATTTTATTTTAAACTGCTGTGTAGTGTTTTAGCATCTGATAAGCCTTAAAACTCATATCTGGATTCTATTTTGGCATTTCACTTAAGCTAGCAACACACGTATGTATTTGCCTAACTGATAACTTTAGTGGTCCGTTAACGTGTGGGATCACAAACAACTGTACCTGTGCCACTTGAGACTGTGTGCCTTTGTCAGTTATCTTTCCCGTGGATCAAACAGGAGAGTCTGTCCTGTCACTACAACGTATCGCCATTGAAAAGGAAAGTTCAAGTGTGTTTTTATCTCTTCGGCCCGGTTAATCAGAACAATGATGATACATGACACTGTGTCTGTGTGTCACCAGCGTCCCTTTCAACACAAGAGAGATTGAGACAGACGGATGTATTCGCTTTAGCAGCACGGTATTAAATCACAAAACATTCCTTTCATCTTTCATAACACATCATACACCGGGGACCAGTAGCCTTATTGCATCACGGCCCTCTTGCCTGTGAAGGGACGGACCACCTTTCCTCTTTTCTTCTTTTTATCCCTCCATCTGAGGAGATTGTGTCATCTGTCTCTTCCTCACCTCCCCTTTGAGATTAACTATATTACAGGCTCTGTAAACAATCTGTGGATATGTGCTGTTGCTTAGCAACCATCTGAGTTGGGAGCAATAGGATAAGTGCACCCTCGTACAGCGTTGAGTCTGCACACAAGTGTGATTCCAATGTGCTAAATGTGACACTATGGACTTTGGGGTTGGCGTATGTGCACCACGTGTGTGTGTGTGTGTGTGTGAGACGTGTGCTGGCTGGATATATGCGTCAGCAGTGAAGTATGGGAGTAAAGGTATGGCCATTTGCATATGTGTGCTTGTGTCTTGAGATTTGCATCTCTGTGGTTAGCGGAGGTGACCCGCTGGATCTCATTAGATACCTTTCTTACTGTATATTCATCTTCATCTGCTGTTGCCAACAGTCTGAACCACAGACAGAGGGGACAAACTGAATCTGTCACAAAACTCTGTCCCTGTCCGCCTTTCTGTCTCTCCGACTTGTGTATCTGTCAGTCTTCCAGTCTTTCTGAAAAGGTCTGCTTGCTAGTTTATCTATGTCAGCAGCAGTGACCCATTTACACCGAGTATTAACGCGCCTTTGGTCAAGATGGTGTCTAGATTGTGTTGTGTTTACACCTGGCATTAAAATGTGTCTCTCCGGTCTGCAAATTGAAATCTGAACGCCCTTTCGTTTGCAAAAAATACCCACTGTGGCTTCCTTTGGAGATAATTACATCCTTCAAAATTGATATTAAAGACCTCATCCTGCTGACAATCAATTTTTGACAATAATGTCTCAGTTTGAGTTCTTTGCTTTGCACCATTTCCTGGTTGGAAACGTTTTATTTAGCTCATGCAAGTGTACTAGAGATATATCAGAGTAACAGTATATAGTTAAAGAGACTGCTCACCTGTATGAGGTCCCCAAAGTATTATACTAACAAATACTACTAAAAATAATGATGCACTTGGAAGTTGTCCTGTCTCGACAGGTGCAACACAATTAACGGAAGGAAGGTGAGGAAAACGTGCAGTCTTTACAAGCCCACATGAGTTTTTGTAATTACAGGTTTCCAACTTGTAAATAGCTTTCAACGCCACATGTCAGCCAAAGTCCGTTGTTCAAAGTAATTAAACCCAAATTGAGTGGATAAAGATACTGTTAACACTCTCTGTCGTCAGTCCTGAGTTGTGATAACGCTCACAAGTCGTAACCATGGGCATCTTTCACAATTCATCTGACATGACATGAACGCGACGTGAGGAGAGATCCAATCAGGGAAAATAAGGGAAAGCACCTGTGGAGATTTAACATGGCTGTGGGCTTTAACATGCAACCACGGAGTGACATCCGAACTCCTCCAGGGTGCATTTCCTCAATGTTTTTCAGCTGATTTTGCTTTTGTGTGTGTGTGTGTGTGTACATATTGTACTAAAGTATTTCTATACGTGCAATGAAAAACTGCAAATTCGTAAATAAATAATGATTTTATGGGTCTGTCTGTGTACAGGGCTGCATTTAAAAATTTCCCAAAACAACCTTTAGACAAAATATCATCACATTCACGGTTGTAATTTGCCAGAATGTGGATCAGAATGCACACAGTAGAGACTAGGCAGGTGCAATTAAAGGAAACTTCTAGATAAGCTTATAATCAATATAGGCTCGAAGCTGCAGACAGACACATAAAAGCAACAAACAGGAAAACAGCAGCAAGAACACCAGGGAAATGAAGTCCAGCATTGATGTCACTCATCCTGTGTGCTTCTTACCTCTGTATACTTTGCCTGTTTACCACCTGCCTTTCTGTTCCCATGTGAAGCTGCCAGGCTAGCCCTATTAGCCGGTGAGATATAAAGGAGGTCTGGGGAACCGGTAAATCAGCTAGGCTTAGAGACAAGCTCCACTATCCCTGTCCCCAGCTGCTTTCCCTGATTAAACCACGGGGCTGGCACAAAGAAAGAAGGGAAAGGGCACTGAGAGGAGCTGACAGACTGGCAAAAAAAAGAAAAAATGCAAACCAAACTAGAAAGCACATATTGTCTGTCACTCTGCTCTAACAGTCTGTTCTCTCAAGTTAGGAACTCGACAGGAGCGGATTGATGGAGTTCACAGATTTCTTTTTTTCTCTGCGTCAAATATGTTCACACAAAGGGTACTGAACTAACATAGAGCCCATGAGAACCACAGTGGTCTGTCATCAGTTGAAGTTGATCAAGTAACTCTTTCCAACATAATTAACTGCAAATTCACTCACTCAAAGATGCTGGTTGGATGATCGGTGCTTGTTCAGCTGCATACTTGCCTCGAAATTACACTTGGTGCAGGTCCACATCACATACTTGCATGCAAATGAGTATATTTGCCATTAAAAAAAGAGTAAGAGTTTGCAGCCATGCTAGTGGCTCTTTGAGGTTGTGCTTTGACACAGTGATGGTTTGAGCTAAATGCTAATGTTGACATGCTAAAATGCTCACAATGACAATGCTAACATTCTGATTAGCAGTTTCTACCATATTCACCATGACGAGAGTATGTGTTCAGTCACATCAAAGTATGGGACAAATTTGACCAGATGATGGCTAGTTTAAAAGTTGAGGGATCGCCTTTATTCTATATATTATATATATTATAAAGTTATACCGACTTTCATGGCAATCCATCCAATAGTAATTTTTTTCCCCGAGCATGGCTAAACAAAAGATGCAAAAGGTAGCTGGCTGACCATCTACTTAGACTATGTTATGGTTGATTTGTGTGGATAAAATACTTGCAGAAACAGTCCTATTGGCAAGAGGCTTTATATCTGCAGCACAGCAGAGGACTTTTTGTGACCACAGACATGGTCTGTACTGAAAACTGCGGAACAATATGCCACATGACAGGTATATGAGCACAGGCACATGGTCACACAGCCTAAAACTACTTTTTGCAGCACGTTGATTTGAACTCATATGTCAGGCACACTCTCTCTGGACTCTCTGGTTGTTATATGAATAACCTCCCTGCCCCCACACATACTCACGCACACTATGGGTCTGTCAGAGGAGCCTGTGTGATGAGAGGTGTATTTGTCAATAACACATCTCTCAGGAACCAAAGAAGTGTCAGGTGGTGTGTTTGGTCTGCTTGTCTTTCTGCCCGCGTGAGTTTGTGTCCCTGAATGCCTCCCCGCCTGACTGTCTGCACACAGATGAAGGGATGGATGGGTATATAGATTACATAGATGGATGAATAGATGGATAAATTCTGTGATGGCACTGCTGGGTTTTCTTTCTCAACTCTTCTTCTTTACCCACCTTTCCCTCTCTGTCGATCAGTCATGAATGCAGAAAAATATTGTACAGCAGTGGGTCAAATTATATATCATCCCTCCTCATTAGTCACTGGATCATTTTGATGCAATTGGCCACATAATCTAGCATGTAAAGGTCACCGTGGGCTGGTGGGGACTGCTGTGGGTGTGTGTGTGTGTTTGTATCTTGTCAGGGCGGGTCAGCGGACTGTGTTGACAAAGCGGTGGGGGAAAGAGGAGAAAGAAGACGGAGAGAGATGAATCGAGCAGGAGAGGGGAGGAAAAAGAGACAGATAGGGTAGGAAGGAAGAACAGGGCGGAGGCAGAGATGACATTGATGGTGATGAGGTGGAGGAAGGCGTGGAGCAGGATCATGGCAGATGACAGGCAGAGGGATGGGGAAATAGATTTATAATGGAAGACAGAAAAAGGGACAAGAAATATTGAGTACAGGAGCTGTGGAAGAAAACCCTGTGTTCTTTCATTTGTTGTTTTCTTGTTGTAACAAGCAGTTTGAAAAGGTTTGAGCATATACAGGATGAATATATAGACAGTACATTTATATATATTATGCATACACTCACACCAAGCCCAAGCATAATTTTTGAGGCACGTATTCCTGCCGTCTTAGTAATAAACTAAAAGGCTTTTTATTAGCTGCAGTCAACTTGTCTGTTTTGTACTTGTGAGGTCAGGCTACTGTTGGCGTGAAATTGCATTGGTAGGGAAGGGAACAAGGAAGTCATTGGTGAAAAGTCCAGGTGTGACAAAAATATCTTTTGGATCGTTGCCACGTTAGCCCTCGCCCAGCTTTATGGGAAATGTTCAGTGTCAAGATGGAGCAGTTATTGATCAGAAAGAAACATTGCAAAATAATTCAACAATTGAAGATAGAAAGTGAAGAAAATTACAATTATTTGTTTTATTTTCTATATTTCTGTTATAAATTCACTTCTATTATTTTATAAAAGGCAGAAAAAGGAAAAAGGATTCCTTGAGAAACCAAATATTGTGGTGTTATATAGTATGCATCTATGATATGATATGATTTGATATGATGAGTGTGTGTTGTTGTCAGTGGGCAGTTAGATGTTTTGTCGTTGACACAGGCCAGTTGGCCCTCACAGATGGTCCCACAGACAAATGTCATGTTGGAAATGTCACTAGACGGCAGTTTTTACATGGTCACTCTGCTGGCAAGCCCGCAAGGATCTGGCAGAGCCCACTCTGGTGTGTGTGTGTGTGTGTGTGTGTGTGTGTTTTGTGCACATGTAGAGGGAAATGCCAATATCTACCGAGTTGTTTTTTAATGTGTTTGTATGTTTTCAAGCGTTCATAAGCAGCTTAATCATGCCAACCTCCTTCACTGTGTCCAATGGAGTCGCAGCAAGATCCTCTCTAATAAGAAATATTCTAATTTCCCCTCTAATCAAATGCACACAGAAACACATTACACACATACACCCCTCACATCTCATTTGCTTAGCGCACAGCAAGATGTCGTCTGTGAAGCATGCTCATTCTGTATATAGACATGTACGTGCAGGGAACCTGTGTCCATGTGCAGGGTTAGCTTAAACAGTATGTTGAAATACAGTTCAGGGAAGTTATGCTCTGCAAATTTACAAGGAAATGAATTATATTAATTCTAATAATAAACCAAATCTCTAACTTTACAGGATAAGGTTTTGAAATCCCTAATAAACAAATATTGGCGTAGTTAGTAGGCTTGGCGGGTAAACTACTGTAGTTGGCTGTAGTTACTGTAGTTAATGCTCCAGCCAGCCAGGAACATGCTAGCGCTAGTCAGTCACAATAGCTACCTGCGCTTCTTTGTTTTCTTTATATTGTGCTGGTTACTGGCCCCTGATATATTTTTTTCCAGGATTATACATAATTGAATTCAATGAAGAGTAAGTGGGGAGGGAAAAAGGCTCTCCGAGCAGCTTGCTAGTTGTCAGTTAGCTCAACTCGTTAACTTGATCACTAACGAGATAATTAGTTTATTCAAAAGACATATTTGTACCACCGACTCCTGCCTCGTAACTGCCTGTAAACCGTTCCTCTTTTTTTGGAGCAGTTCACACTCCAACAGAGAAGGGTTTAATAAAAGTGGATGGTCCAGCTCTCCCCAAAGGTCGGCTCTGTCAACACACTGCTATCGGTCAACAGCACGAATTCATGTGTCAAAGTTCACCTAAGTTCAACACGACACAGAACATGTGCATCACTACTCACATGCAAAGTTTTGCTGTTTTAAATGCTTGTATGATCTGGCCTTAAAGCTGGAATTTGTTCCACCCTAACAGCTGCAGCACTGCTCGGTGAAGGACGTGTCAATCAAACGTTCTCGAGAAGCGGTTTAATGAGCAAAATAAAAGGAAACACCTGTGTGGATGGAGAGAATTGTGTGTGAACTTTCATCACTTAAGTCTCTATAGAGCTTTATGTACCTCCTGTTTGCAGGGAACACAGCTAGTTAACTAAAACTCTAGTTTTGGTTAGTTAGCTGGTGTCGCTGCTGCATAATTGTTGCCTTGTGTTTGTTGGTGATGTACGTGTGTTCATTTTGCCACTTCTTGGTGGGTCAGCCAGGCAGAGAAAAGTGTCTTTTCATTCTGTGATGATGATAGACATCTGCAGATGTTACACTTTGTGCTCTGTGTATGTGTGTGTGTGTGTGTGTGTGTGTGTAGTCCTGAATCAGAACATCCAATCTGCAGTGTGCCTATTTGGGCAAAGTGTTTTTGTTCCAGAGCATAAATGTGACGCAGCTCTGTGTTCGTATGCATTCATTTGAAAAATAGGCCAGTTCCCATGAGAATCCCCATCTCTCTCCATCTCTCTGTGTGTCTCTCCCTCTTTCTGTCTCTCCAGCCACATCGTTTCCTGTCTGTCCATTTGTTCTTGTTTTCACACCCACGGCTTCTCTATTTTCTCCAACCATTCATTCTTCTTCTCGCCTTTCGATCCTTTTCTCACTTACTTCCTGCTCTCTCTCTCTCTCTCTCTCTCTTACTCATAGAGTCGGTCACTCACACGCGCAACCACTCGCTCGTTCATTTGCACCCACTCGTTCAATAGTTGCCCACTCGCTCACACACACACACACACACACACACACACACACTTCCACTTGTTTGTTCGTTTAATCTCCCTCTCTCTCCCTGTTGCCTTACAGTGGATCCTCCTCTCTGTCTGCGACTCCCTCTTAATCCATACTATTAAGCTACATAATTAGATGAGGGCTCTGTCAATAAGTAGCACTCTGTTAGAGTGTTTCTGTCTTATAGACGAGGGAGACCTTCCCTGTAGTTCTCTTTCACACCCTCGCATGTATACAAGTTTGTCATCACTCATCATTAACTGCTCCAGAAGCATTGTGACTGTGATCTTTCAGTCAGGCAGCTTTCTTTGTTTTCTCTGGGATAAGAAGGAGGTTTTGAAGTACCATACCAGCCATTTTGCATGTTTTAGCCTGTGAATTGTATGTAATGTAGTATAACCATTTTAATGCAAGACTTGTTATTTAACTCGCGGGTTTGATTACCTGACGACATAGCAATGAGTCCTAATAGCTAAACAAAAGGCCTTCCATTCTAAAAGTGACTCGTATGAGTCTGATCTAAAGGTTAGGGAAAGATCGAAGTCAAGGTTAGGAAAAGCTTGCTAACATGATTAAAAATAACTAGATGGACCTGAACTGCGGGCTCAGGTGTCAAAGTCACACACTTTTTACACCCAAACACCTACCCTGACCTCCGCTTTAAGAGCTCCATCACATCAACATTTAAGTCAACAGGAGTCAAGTTTCCGTCCAATCCATCCTATCCAGAAAATCGGCAAAAGAAAATGCAAATTAATGCGTTTCCATCCACTACTGTTATGAGAATATGGTGGTGCTCGTCCTTCAGTCGGGTGCCATTAGCCCACCGAGATGACGTAATTAAAAGAGCGCCAGTCAAACTTCAAACAGACGAAAACCATGTGGAAAACATAACAGAAATATGGCATTAATGTTTGTTTAATGTATTAATTTAAGGACTTACAGTCTCCTCCTCCTGCCATGAACGAAACTAGCCATAACCACTGGTAGCCACTGCACAACCTGCAAGTATTCACTATGTCACCAAGCAAGGACAAGCAAATCAATTTCTCTGAGCAACTTCCTGGTGTGACCAGCCACTTTATGGATGTGTAACAACCTCACTACTACTACTTTCACCTTTGCTACTTAGAGAGGCTGGTCATTGTTCACACAGCCTCAAGATAATGTAAAGTATATGTGATGTGTAGCTAATGGGCTGAAAAAAAATACAAAGCCACCAGTGTGGTCCTTTTAAGACCACATGTTGTGTAGTCCCAAGAGTCAGCAGCCTCCAAGACGATCCAGTAATGTGTCAGTAAATGTCAACCATGAGTCAGCGGCATCCTCTCGCCACCACCCATGTGAAATGGACTAAAAGCAGTGGGGAGCGATTGAATGCAAGAGGGAAGCATGTCTATGTTGTATTTGTTTAAATCGGCTAAATGAGAAACAGCAATCAGGCCTGTATTCAGTGTTTTACTCGTCTGCTGTTTCTCTCGTGCAAATCACTGTATTTCTGTTTTCAGTGTAAAAAAAACACGGCAATATTTGGCTGGAGTCTGGTTTCAGGGATTTGATTTATTCCCCTTTTAATTGGTGATAGGTGTAAATGAATACTTGACAAGTTGGTGACATGTGATACTAAATGGAAACCTGTCGTTATCTCAGTCCCTCCTTTTCCTCCCCTCTTCTTCCTTTTCCATCTTTCCAGCCCCGTCTGCCTTTCTCCCTAGCTGATGCTTGTGTTGTCACTCTCCTTTTAATGTGCTGAATGGCGAGGTTTGGAATCGGTGCGTGACAGGAGCATGGATCCATGTTTCCATTTTTAGACCGCGGTCAGGGCCAGATCACACCTTCTCATGTTTGCTTCGCACCAATGCTCCGCAGGGTCTCTTATGTAAAAAGACAGCAGGGTGTGTTTGTGCATGTGGGTGTGTCAGAGTGTGTTTGTGGGACAGAGGAAGATGACATCTCTGTTGCTCAGTGTGTGTGTGTGTGTGTGTGTGTGTAAGAAATGTGTGTATGAAACTCCCCTCAACCTCTCTAATGTGTTCTTTTTATTTTTCAGATGATCACTGTGGAGGTGTTACTAATCAAACTAAAATTACTTCAATACAGTCTGATCATCATGGATTATTACTGAGGCACTGCAGTTCTGACCTTTGAACATGTTATTATTGGCTGTGTGTAATGATGGCAAACTAGGATTGAAAGCATATTCTTCTTTCTGTAAATGGCTCCTGATAATAGTGCTCTTCTCTTCTGGGCTTTTTCACATGTAGTAAAAAATGAAAAATGGGTTGTGCCTAATAACCTGTGCACAGTTGGAACTTGGGGAGATATATTCTGTATGCAGGGTTTCACGGCACAAAGTAACATTCACTCCCCCATGCCATGGTGGGGCCGGCAGCCCCTCAATGGTCAAGACTGCTTGCTGTTGGGCAAAGGTGTGAATTTACGTGTCACAGTTCACCAAAGGAACATTTGAGCACATAAATGTCGCCCGCCGAGCGGAACATCTGATCGCAACAATTCCATTGGAATTCATTTATTTTGCCGTTTCAAATTTGACCAAGCCTATAGTCAACTGTTTCACTATTTTCTGTGCCTTTGACTCTGTAGATCTTCCTTCCAACCAAATGCAGGTTAAACAGAACGCACTACTTAACATGCTTCAACCACAGTAAAGAAACTAATCTGTGAATTCATCGTTTTTTCAAAGCGAAAACAACCTGGATCTCAACCTGGAGTATGAGACCACATCCTAAAAAAGCGTAGAGCACCAACAACCCTTCATGTGATCCTTAGAACTGAAAGGCAAACAAAGGCGTGATTGCAGCATTTTTCCATTTTCATCATCTCAGTGCGGTTTATGAAATCACTGCAGGACAGCAACAGTTCACCGTGGCTCCCGGAGGTCCAGGTAATTGGACGGAATCCATTCCTGACTCACCTCTAACCCCCCTCAGACACCCTCTTATTAAAGCCAGATCCCCTTGTGAACAGAATTGTTACTGTTTAATGAAAGATCTTAGCTTTTTCTCCCATTCACAGTTGTTATGGATGGGGGTTTCTTTTTAGGCTTGTCAAAGACTGCTCTGTGTCTTAGAAGATCAAAATGAAAAGCACCTCGGGGGTCTGTTTCTCTCAGGTCCTAGCTGACTGCCTTGGAGTGTTTGTCACTTGTGTGTTAGTAGACAAGTAGTGGGTGTTGCAGCGTAAACCTGTCCCGCCCAGGCTTGCAGCACTGCAACAAAACATAAAAAGTTCACAAATATTATCAATATCATGGAGAAAAAAATACCCCAAAACAAATATGAGGCAAGAAGTTTCACTCATTTCCAGTTTGTCATTATTCTAGCAGGAAATTCCAAACAGAATTGACTCCCAGAATAAATAGTGAACATTGTCTGTGCCACAATGTACTGTGTGTACCCATTATAATGATGCATTCTCATCTAGGGAAAGACTTCCATGGGCAGCAGCACTTCTTCCTGCATTGATCTCTTGTACCAAAATTAAAGTTTGTCTCCAACTATTTTTCCCTTGACGCTGTGAGATGACTTTTTGAGATGAGATGCTCAAAAGCAAAGCTGATGCTCTTTGCAGATCTGCGAAAGAGACACGCGGAATTACAGAAACCGCACGCTATCATGTTTTCAAGGTGTTGCCTTCTTTTCTCCTGCTAACAGCAATGCAGTCACCTGTTACTAGAATGACAACATAACACTCCTCCTCACCGGAGGACTCAAGAGTATACGAGGGTGCAGAGGATGGATAATGACAGTTATCAGAAATTAGACAGGCTCAAATTCACCCCTTGGAGGTGAGTCTGAGATTCCATTCCTGAGATGCTTTTAACATTTAACACAAGATACACTTTTCGGAGCAGTGGAAAAATGATCACTTTGCTTCTGCAGACTGTTATCCACAGTAGCTTTTAAGTCAGAACATAGTGTGTGTGTTTGTGTGTGTGCTGCAATCAGTGAAATGTAGGGCTGGAGATGGAACACAGCAGGCTGCACTGCTGAGAACAGAAATAGTGCTTTTACTCCCGCTGCTGCTCCAAAACCAACTCATTTCCTTTCTGTGTGTGTGTGTGGGTTTTTTTTGAGTGTGTCCATGTGCATGTATCTGTATCTATGAGTGTGTCCGTTCAGGACACACATTTGGTATTATATATCCAAGTTTGCGGATGACTAATAAGGCCGTCTGTAACTTTAATCACCTGTCAAAACTTGTGTGAGTGTAGGTCAAGCTCTTAAAACCAGAATTTCACGCCATCTCATTCCTTTTCCTTTTTCTCGTTCTGACTGGATACCATGGCAGAAAAGTAAAGAGTTATTATGCAAATCCCTCAATTGAATGTCTTTGTTTTGGGAAAGAGAGAAAGAGAGAAAGAGAGCGATAACAATTCTTTTGAAGAGATGAAAAGCAGAATGCTAATGCCGAGTTGCCTGTAGAGACACAGAGAGGCAGACAATGCTGGAGACTTTATATTTTGGCTGTTTCTTTAATGAGTATTACCTTCTTTGTGTTTGTGTTGCATTCTCTGAGGGGTTTTGAATCTGCTGTATGTGTTTATACACAGCTTGTGTGTGTGTGTGTGTGTGTGTGTGTGTGTGTGTACATGCCTCTGTGGGTGAGAATATACTGTATGTTTTTCCCTCATTCAAGCCCATAATGTCCATAATGACACCTTCGATAGAGTCCTTGCAGGTGGCAAGGTGTTTGTGTTGCCATCATATGTGTACGTGTATGTGTGTGCTTTTCATGTTCATGATAGTTACATCAAATCATAACTGAAGTGGGAAATGGCCCCCATGCAGGTGTCTGTATTGTTGACTGCAGCCTGTTTGGAGCCTTGTTGATGATGATTGGAGATAATCTGCCTGTGTGGAGCAAGGTGCCAGAGTTGCAAGTATAATTATACTGTATGAGAACAGACGGGGGTGTGGGGTGGGTGGGTGGGGGGGGGGCGCATTGAAAGTGACTATAGCCAAACAGTCTCTAGATGAGTGGCTGGTACTCAAGTAGAGAGGCTGTGATTGGTGGATGAGTGGTTGGCTCTCAAGAAGAGAGGTTGTGGTTGGTTTGTTGACTTGTCTTGACTGATGATCTCATATATACATTTTTTAGAATATTGTTTTGAGGCAGATATATTATTGTAATAAACCAGAGTTATCTGTTAATTTAGCTATTTTTGGGCTCTTTGTCTGGTATAAAAATGGACCATTTTCCACTATTAAACTGGTCACAACAACAGTTACTCATTCATGTCCTTCTGTCTTTGTGTCCCACAGGTACTACAGCGCCACCATTCTGCAGATGTCAGGAGTGCGGGATGACAGGCTGGCAATCTGGCTGGCTGGACTCACCACCCTCACCAACTTCCTGTTTACCCTGCTGGGGGTGTGGCTGGTGGAGAGAGTGGGGCGCAGGAAGCTCACCTTGGGCAGTATCGTTGGTAAGTCAGTCAACGTCAGGTAGTGATGCCTACAGATCCTAACAGTCGCTCTCACACGATATGTACGTGTTATGTGTATAATTTTTTCAACAGGTACATGTTTGAGTTTGAGTCTGTTGGCCATTGGTTTTCTGATGTCAGCCCAGCACAGTCCTCCTGTCACCTTCCACCCACTAGACCCATCTATGGCCAACTCCACCTGCTCCAAATACCAGTGAGTACATACTAGTAGGGCTCAATTTGGTTCCAAGTAGCATTCATTAAGCCACAATGGAAAACTGGCTCCACTACTATGAAACAATGACCATTCATCACCTCCCTTCATTACCAACCATAAGCAAAAAATACTGGGCAATTATCGCACATATTCTGATGTTGCAATCCAAATAAGAACTGTTGGACCAAAAAATTGATTGGTTTGAGTCCTGAAATTACTCCCTCTGCTAACTGCCATCCCAAAGACATAAAAAAGAGACTTACAATGTTTTAGATATGGAAAAAAAATCAGCATTCAGGTGTCTTCTGGGGATTGAGCTGCACACATTTTATTTGGGTTGATATTAAGTATCATTATTCAGCTTTTGTCACATTATGCACAGGTATAGAGAGTTAAAGCGGGGCTACTAGCACACTTGTGCTCTTTTTGCAATTTATGGTAAAGTTATTGCAGATTTTCACACATACATTAATACAGATCTCTATATTTTTCAGTGGAGTTCTGACTCGAGATCAAAATTGGTGCCAGTATATATATGCAGAGTCTGGCTGATGGTCAGATTAGTGCTCTGTATATTTAATAATATCTATCTGTGTATTAGAAAAGGCCTGAGTCGTATTATTCAAGACACAACATTTATTATGTTTCCTCTGACTGATTTATTAATAACTGGATAAAACAATGGGTTGTCATGGAAACAATACTGTAAAGATGCTGTGTAAATATTGTTCATGTCTATATGACTTTTATCCCAGATGTTAGGGCTAAATCAGCTATAAGTCACTTCATTGTCTCCATTGGCAACATAGGGCAAACACACACGCACACATAGAGAACCTAAGTGTGTTTTCATGTAAGCCAGTGATCACATGCCTCTATGTCCCAATTTACTCTCACTTACACAGACACAAGATGAAACTCATGTGTAACGACAGTCTTTCATCATAACAACAAACAGAGCCTAATGGACTCGCTGTCCAGCACCCACACACTACAACACACACCACCACGTCCACACACAAACACAAACACAAACACAAACATAAGAGGTAATCTGAAGAGATGAGTGCTTTTACCACACTGTAGTGGCTTCATTGAGTTCACTTTACTCCGTATGAGCCCACACATCCCCTCGCTGACCATGGCAGCACCAGAGCCACCACAGGTCTCTCGCACTCATCGTGGATGGGACGTCCCATTTAAGGACGTATTCTTAATGTGTCTCCGGGGGGGTTTGACTGTAGGTTATTTGCCTCGGAAATGACGCAATCTCCTGACCATTCCCTAAGCCCTGGCCCCCTTGGTTACTGTTGCTAAGCCTTTCAACATCATTTTTATGATTGCAAGGCACATATGCAGTTCACACATCATTTATATTTATTAAAACACCAATATTATACACATTTTTGCATCATTTGAATCTTAGCTGAAGCTAAGCTGTTGCACGGCTCTCCTCACCTTCCCTCAGTATTTACCTTTGCTTCCCTCTGGCACTAATACATGGTTTTATTTTAGTCTACTTGACCTCAGTGTGTAATTAGAGCAAGGTGCCCTGCACACAGGGAGTCTGCAGACTGCGAAAATAGACCTCTGAAACAAAATCACGCATTTCATGCACTTCCATCGGACACTACAACAACAAACCTGATGACACTGCAGGGAAAACATAGTGTGCCCTCATTAAAATGTCATTTGCCAGTAAGTCAGCATTTCAAACCCTCTTACATGTGGACTGCTAATCACATAACTGACTATGGCACATGACAAGATGTACTTGTAATAAACAAAGACACAACGGAGGGATAAGATAAAGATGTAATGATGATGACTCCCACACATTCCTGTTTTGCTCTTAATTTTGATTTATCACTTCCTGTATGAGGGGAACAGTCCATACATTAATTTCATTTGGGTAATGAGGCAAGTCTCAATTAGAGTGGGTGGAAGGCTGTTTTCTGTTATAGCCCCATCTGTAGTAGTATAGGCGGTGTGCAGTACCAACTCAATATTATACTTTTAAAATATGTTTGTCAGTATTCTACAGGAGTCCACGCAAAGCAAAAGCACAGTGTAAAGGAATGCGACTTTATTAGTGGCCGTGCAGTGTGATTGACTGTGTTCAGTGAAATCGGAGCTACTGTCTCTTGCGTCTGCTGTTTGGCTCGCAGGCTGTGCGAGCCGTGCATGCTGGACCCTGGATGTGGTTTCTGTTACCGTGAGAATGGCTCGGCGCTCCTCACCTCCTCCTGTGTGCCGGTCAATAAGGCCTCCACTGAGCAAGCAGCATGGGGCAGGTGAGTCACAGGATGCTGCGCGAGTGTTAAGGATGCAGCAGGGGGGGGGGGGTTAAATGACACCTTTCACCTTTTGAGATTTAGATCTCATGTCAAGAGTGATTAACGAGTGTGCCTCCCTGTTCCAGATGCTCCAACTCCAGCCTGATGAGAGATCAGACCTACTGGGCCTACAACTACTGTCCCACCTCCTACTCCTGGATGGTTTTACTGGGTCTGGTGCTCTACCTGGCTGCTTTCGCTCCAGGTAAGATCGATCAGTTGAGATTCACTATACTGCATGTGATTAAACCTTTGTGTTTGGTTGCAGTTACACTTGCGTTGCTTTTAATTCAGGTTTTGGTCACATCGCTATGTTAAATTTAACACCAAATACTGTGTAGTAAGTTTAAATTTACTTTAAAGCTAGTTGAGATGGGAGGCTCTTTCCTGACCTTGGAGATTTTTTGAACGAAATATCTCAACAGCAATTGGATGGATTTCCATGAAATTTGGTTCAGACATTCATGTCCTTCTCAGTCTTCTTTAATGTTATTTTTTTTAATGTTGAGGCAGTGCGTATTAAAGCTTTGAATGTCCACTCACACAGAGGACACAGGAAAAACAGGAATGTGATCTCACTGTGTAAGAGTCACCCCAGACAATACGATACCTCTCCATTAAGCCTCCTGTTTAAACTGGTCTCCATCTCCTCATAAAGTAACCCCACAAGACTCATCTCTCGTCTCTCTCAGGGATGGGTCCAATGCCATGGACCATCAACTCCGAGATCTACCCTCTGTGGGCGAGGAGCACAGGGAACGCCTGCGCAGCCGGAGTCAACTGGACCTTCAACATCCTGGTGTCTCTCACCTTCCTCCACCTGGCTCAGTACTTCACCTACTATGGTCAGTTTCAGAATTACCTATATCTTTATTTTTGTGGAAGGAAGAGAAGCAGACAAACAAGGGAAACTCTATCATGACTTTCTTTTTTATAAACCCAGTCCACTGGAACTCATGTAATTTTAATCAGGCAGATGTTGTGTAACATGCGTTCATCCTTACCTTATGTCAAGACCAGCAAGGAGGTGAAAGCTGACAGATACCGAGGTGTCGCCAACCTTCTTCTTTTTTTTTCTCCAACCCTCTTCCATAACTCCTCAGCTCAACAGCAGGTTTCTCCTCAGACAGGAAGGAACTGACCTTTCGTGGAGGTGGCGATCAATCCATCTGGGGTGATTGTGGAGGCATCCTGAGATGCAGCTGGTTAATGATCGATTTGAGTCCTTCCATCCAATCATATAAGAATCATTTAGCAAGAACGAAAAACAGTGTCAAAGCTGGAAAAAAAACATAATGATGTTGTCATAGAAATGGTAATGGTATTTAGCATAATGCACACTTGGTTGTAGCTTAAAATGTCATTCTGCTTTGACAAGGAGAAAACAGAGATCACAGTGGCCAGGAAATCTCATTAAACATCTGTCACTGTGTTTCTGTGTGAATGCTGGTTTCGAGGTGCGTTTGTGTCTGTGTTGTATTGCCTTCTCCTGTTAGCTCCGCTGTAATGTTACTTCTACTTTAAAGTTATCGTGTGGTGACCTGCAGCCTAAAAGCAATATTTTAATTTGGTGTAACATTTTCATTTTTTGCAGCACACACACACACACACACACATCCCCGTTGATGTTTGTGGGCAGTCAACATCCAGTATTAGCTGCCTTCAGGATCTGCTGTCACCACCACTGTTTCTTTTTCTGTCCATGAATGAGAACAAGGAAACTTAGCCGCGACAGAGTGTTCCTCATGTTTGTGGGTGGCTGTCCTTAGTGACAGTGCGTTCCTTTGTTTTGTCTTCCCAGGAGCTTTCTTCCTCTACTCCAGCCTGGCCTTGCTGGGTTTCTTCTTCATCTACGGCTGTCTGCCGGAGACCAAAGCTCGGCGTCTGGAGGAGATTGAAGCGCTGTTCGAAAACCAGCTTTGTTCCTGCGGCGCCTCCGATTCAGACGAGGGGCGGCAGGTCGAATACATCCGAGTCAAAGGTTCAAATTACCATCTATCGGACAACGATGCATCTGACGTGGACTAGGGGGAGTTTGAGTGTTGGTATCCTCCCTGTGGGTGTTTCATTCATTTTGGTGATTACTGAAACATGCAGAGTGGTTGGCTCTATAATATTTTTCTTTTTTTGTGTGTGTGAGCTGAGGAGCCACTGGTTATCCTCACTATGAGCATAACAACCACAGTTTAAAAGGCACTTTGAGTTCACTTTCAATTCAGTCGCTTCAGGAATCCTAAATCAACGATTATGCTTTAGCAGGTAGCAGAAGGAGTACAAATGTTTTGTTTTCAGCCTGATCTCTTGAATTGAGGGTGAACTGACTCCAGATTTGGCATCACTGGTCAACCATGCACCATATCTCAATTATGAAAGGCTAAAACATTGCCTTTTCCACACATAACAGAGGAGCAGTGTCTTTTTCATGGACACAGAAAACATGACACACTGTATGTACAAAATATAATGGACACTTGCTCTCTGCTGAGGTCTACTGATGATGAGTCAGGAAGATGTCCCTAATATTTTGCACATTTTCCTGACTAAATATCATTTTTGGTTTATATATGATGTTGTACATACAGTATAAAAAGTAAAACATGACTACAGCATTATGTCAGAATACGTTTCCATTGAGAAGTCACGTGGTCTTGAGAACCAGGTTTGTGCGTCCGTCCACAAAACTTTTGTTGACATAACAGCAGTTGTAACTTGTTGTTGATCTATAGTACCATTATGCCTTTCTATATGAAACACATCTCAGTTAAATGTTGTTTAAGCTTGTAGCATAGCACACTAATGTCAGTTCCTCACCTGATGAGTCTTAGTTTGTGGTCGTTGTGATATTTTTTATGAAAAGCAAACACCAGAGATGTACAGTATATTGTTCCAAGTTTAGAAAACTTGTATGTCAGTTGGTGCCTAAACAAAACCACTCATCAATCTAGTAGCACTGAAAGGAGTATAAGTTCTGTAGATATGGATTTATTTATTTATTTATTTATTTAAAATAAGTTTTTTTTCTCAATCAGCTTTGTAACAAATTACAAATTGTTTTAGTATAGTCTATGTTGTCTTAAGGCCTTCAATTCTGTTGCTTACTGCCTCTAAAAATTGTGGTTTTTAACATAACACTATGGAGAGTACAGCCTCATGTCACTGTCACTAGGTTGCCAGAACGTACACTTTGAACCTATGTTATAAACCTACGTGTCATGAGCCATTGCTGATTGCTGGTTGTTATTGATGGATATTAATTGTGTAACGTCTAGCAAAGAAAGTGGTAGACTAAAACCATTTTACGACTGAGACTTCACTTGTATTTCATTCTATCTTTAACATGATAATATTAGTGCCTGTGTATTGTGAAGGTGCCTAACGGCCGTTTTTTTCAGTCTGAATCTCTCAAGGGGATGTATTATATCATAATTATGTCTAAATTGTTTTTTTTATTTGACATGTGCATATATTTCACCTGTGATGGAATATTACTTTTTACTATCATTTCATGTGTTTTGATTTTCGTCTTCCTCCATAGCCTTATGTACAAATAGCAGAGCATATCATTTCTGTGGTTCTCGTGTCAGAAGTCGAGGAGTAGCCTTTAGCGTAATTTGCCAATGTTGTTTTGTAAACTCGTAAAACTGTGTGAGGTTACACCTTGTTAGTCAAATGCACATAGGGTTTCTGTATAGCAAAAACTGTTTGGATGTAGACTACGGAGTAACTTTGTGTAACAAAACAGGTAAACAAGGCGTTAACTGACACTGTTACTGTGTCCAATGAACAGGTCAGGACAGTCGGTCACTTTTGGCACGTGGGTCCTAACCCATCATGAATTAATAAGATACGATACCTCTTTTTAATAAACTTTTCAAATAAGAAGCTGTTCATCAAACACCATGGCACAATGTAGTGAGTGTTCGCATCAAGTACTGTGATATTTTTGGTATTGTCAAGGTGTCACATGTACATATGGATGCCTGTGGAATCAGTATAACAGGAATTAGTACCGTATTACTCTCTCTAAAATGGCATGTGGAAGCCCTATAACTGTCCTTTACAGAAACGAGTTTAAAAATGTTTCTACATTGAGAATTGTAGTTTAAAATGTACTAAATTGGGCTGAAAGGGAGACTAGTTTAAAGATGGAGAAAAAACAGCTTGACTATAATTCAGAATGTGAAGTTATTGTTTTATCTGTTAGATTTTCGTTTTGGTCCAGGATGAGTTGTCTTAAAACCGCACGGACCAGTTTTGTACCGAAAGTATTATTACACATAAAAACACACACACAGGTGAAATTAAAACTTGTGTTGACAGAATATTTAACGTGATTGTTTCAGGCTGCATCTTGTCAACGATCCTGTGGCGTTCCGACACTGTCCTCTACCACAGTGGGGACATTCAATGTGTACTTATGGTGAAATGGTTGCAATTTTTTTCAATGTGAACCAACCACGTGCGTTTCTACAGTTTACGAGGAATTATGAAAATACTAATAAAAAAAAAAAAGAGTGCTGTATAGTATATTTGATTAATGTTTAAGCTGTAAATGTTTTGCTAGAGTTTATATTCTATAAGAAATAAATATCTTCATGAAATCTTAACACTTGAATATGTATATGGGGAAAGAAATAAACTTATGAATCAGAGTAACGCTTTAGGGCTTTATTTCACTGTGTCTCTATCATAACACTTTGAACAAACACTATGAATATTTTATGTGCTTTATATGCATAAAGCAAACTATTAGATATTGCTTTGAATCAAAAAGACATGCACAGAACAGGCACGTTTTTATTTCCTTCTGCCTTCCTTCCTTCCTTCCTTACCATCCCTCCGTCTTCCTCTGCTTGAGCAGGAGCAAAATGTCGGCTATTTCCTGAAGTGTTTCGGCCTCTTCGGAGAGCCTGTTAACTCTGGTGGCAGATGTGACCTCCTCCCTCACTTCAATTGAGAGGTCTTTCATCAGACGGCCACTTTCTTGTTGCCCTCTCTCATCTCTGCCCTCTCGATTCTCTTTACCTAAATCAGACACAAGAGCAGAAAACATGGGAATTCAACAAAATACCCATGTTCATTTCTGTCTTCGTCAGTGGAATGTGCAGAATTGAAATATGAATCTGAAGTTTCTCAGTTTACACATGAAGTGACACACTCAAATCTTTCACTTTCATGTCATACCTCTGCCATCAGTCCTGCTCGGAGCATCTACAAAGAGCTTTAAGGGTCTCTTTAGGGTCACTTTGCCGTCACTGCCTGATACAGAACCAGCCCTGGCTTCCTTCTTGCTCCAGGGCGTGTGCTTCCCTCCACTGCTGGCCTTTCCTGATGAAGGTGTGTGTGTATTTGGCTCTGCAGCAGTGTCACTCTGCCTCCCTGTGGCTGGATGTTGCACTGACACTGGTAGTGTCAGTGCAACAGGTGGTAGGCAAAAGTTGAAACCAGAGGCTTTGGTTGCGCTGTCTACAACAAAGCTGCACTGAGTTGAGGCATCACATGTCTCGTCTGTGGGGTTGTCGGCAGTTTGAGTTCCTGCGTCTCGAGTTTCGTTGGATGTTTTCTTGCATTTGCACAGCTCTGAGGAATGAGATTGAGCCAGAGCTTGAGGAGACGCAAACTGAGCTGTGTTGCTTCCCATTTGCTGGCTATTACTTTCTAAGGCTTCATCGGGGCCCAGGTTTGGGTTTAGGCTATCTGCACAACAGGCTTTGTCCGTATATGAAGAGGCAGCCTGGAGACATGGCTCACAGCATTCTTCATCCTGAAATACAGTCAGAAAAGGGAAACACAACAGTGTTCGTCTCAGATATTGCTAAACAGAACAGTGGTTACTGATGTGTGGTGTTGTGAAATTCAGAAATGAAGCAAGTGATGTTGTTGGATATCTAACAATCTATTCAGGACAATCCAATGCATCATGGCTGTAACTTAACTTACATCATTGGAGTCTGAACTGAGGTAACCTCCTCTACAAGAGTAACTTGGCGAATAGTCACAGCCATTCATGAGGTCAGTGTTGTGTTCGCGACATGCTGTGGGAGTGAAAAAAAAACAAAACATCCATTCAATATTTTGTCTTTCCTCCAGCATATACACAATGCATGGGTAGCTTAGCTGGAGATGCTTAAGAAACTCACAAAAGTCCATGTCAGTGCACTTGGGGAGCTGTGAGTAAAACAGAATTAACATGTAAAACTGCAACCGCCCACATCAAAAGTATACCGTACCTTCAAATATACCTCTATCAGGAGAAATCAACAAACACTGTTAGAAGCTCCGAACAACAGCTCATGATGATTGAAGAGCTAGGTTACATTTTCTTAATAATCTACTTAATTGTGCTATTGCTTTCTTTCAATTCAATGTTAGTTCCAAACTCTACCACTTGGTGGCAATAAAAGGCTAATTTAACACACACGTACTGTATGTGGCAGCTTACCTCCACTCCTGTGTGCTGTGAGTCAGGGACAGTTCTGACAGCAAAGACAGAAAACCAAACATAAAAACAAATGCAGAGCGTATTACATGTCAATGATAACAAATTCTGCTTCATGTACAAACACCTACTGTGGTGTTGAAGGTTTGACTGGTGTTTCATCTTTGAGATATATCTTTGATTTTCCTCTCCCAAAATGAGATGCTGAAATCAAATGTAATGTCAGCCTGATGAAAGAAAGTCATTCTGGTTATGTTAAAGTTTCAAGTGGGTTCCTTCACCTTCTCTTTCAGATTCTTCAGCACAAAAGCCCCTAAAGACATCTTCCTCAAACCGCTGCTCAGTTTCTGACCGGTGGAGAGTGAAGTCCAGCATCCCGTCCCTGTCGTCTGGTTGGTTGAGAGAGAAGGAGACCTCGTCCCTTGCTTCTGTGTTGCTATGATAACAGACATGTGCTTTGAGTGTTTACATACATGACCAGTTAATTCAAGGAATAGAAAATAATCCATCAAATTCTAGTGTTCTCACTCTGGCTCTGGACCTGCAAACAGGACTTGGGCTGCCGAGGGTGTCTCCAGTTGGTAGAGGGGTGGGTTTGATCCACAGGACCAGGGGATGCTGTCTGTCATAACTCGGGGCTGGGAGAACGGCTGAAACTAGCAAAACAAATTCAGATTGGATATTAAAGTAGCATGTGGAGTCGATTGGTCCCCATGCCTGTGTAATAACTGCAACTGTAGCCATGGTTCAATGTGCCTATATTAATGTGAGATATTCTCTTTTCACTACCTTGGTCTGCTCCAGCCTGGAGGTGTACCAGGGTGGAGGGGAGCTGCGGGAAGGTAGCTGAGCCTGCGCCTGCTGGAGATTCAGCTGCAGGGGGAATATTCCTGAGGAGACCGGTTAGATTTGGCCGAAATTGACTGATTATATCAAAGATAATCAACCAAATGAAACCATGCAGTTACCATTGTGTAATTTAATTCATGAAAGTTTGTTCTGGCAAATACTTAAAAACACCACCTTGGCCTGAGGAAGCTGATGAGGTGGAGGAGAAGGGGCTAAGGGTGGCGGTTACGGGCGGCAGGTAGTCAGATGCACTGTTGTCTGAGAAAGCTGACTCCAGCACTGGTGACAGCTAGGGAACAGAAAAGTAAGTGGCTCATTAACATTTGCAAATGTTCCTAAGGTAAGAAATGTTTTGTTTTTTTAAGTGCAAAATGAATATCGTGACTAACTTGCCGACACTTGAACCCTTGTGGAATAACATGCGTCCTCTTTCTTGCTCCTTGAACACTAGAGTTTGACACAGAATCAAATCAATCAATTTTTTTTAAATATCTCAACAGCTACAATGTTATCAACACTCTGATTGCGACCGTAGGTGTCTTTTGTCAAACCACACTACCACGCTCTACCTGTACCCAGGTTGGCTCTCAACAAGACTCAGCTGTGATGGAGAGCAGGGGCTCATTGGGAGGACCAGGGGCTCATTTCTCTTATGCTTGGATCCTCCTTTGCAGCTTCCAAGAACTGCCACTTTAGGAGGATCTGAAAAACACAAACGTTGTTTACTTACGTCACACTGAGGGATAGACAAGTATGTGATCACAGTGTATGTAAGCCACATATCCTTCCTATTTGCAAAATAGTGTTTTTTGATGTTTCACTATTTGGAATATACTTTTATGATACATCACACTATAAAACACACCATGAATGTCTACTATTAGTTTTACTAGCTTTCAGACATTTCATTTATTTAAAAGTAGTGGGTAAAGATGGTATGAGAAAGGAGGTTACCCTTCATCATTCTCCTGACCTGATGTAGTTTTCCCTTTCAGCTTCTTTTAATAGATTTTGGTAACCATAGCTTGTTGCCTTGTTGAATGTGTCTGCCTGTACAAGCTGTTGTTTCTCACCTTTATTTTCTTTCTTTGCAGCAATCTGGTTGACGATGAACAAAGTCACCAGGTCCATACTGCCAGAGCTGGTGCCCCGAGGGGACGCTGGCAGAGCGATTCCCAAGTTTTTCAATTTCTGTTGCATTTTTCTCTTTTCAAAGAACTCCTGGGAACAAGAGCAACACCACAACGTTCAGCTAGACATGTCAAGAAGACTAGAGCTATAACATGTCTTGTAACACTATGGAAAGTTTATTGAGCTGTCTCACCCTCTGCCTTTTTGTATCATTCTTCATCACTAACCGGTTCCTGTAATGACAGTTAACGTCACCTATCTTAGCTAACGTTTATGGGCTAACATTAACATTAGCACGCCAGCTGTTCATTTAACCAAAACAGTCTCCCCTCTCTTACCTTGACCCCCCGACCCAATTCATTTTCAACGGCTCCAACTGTCTAAAGTGCTGTGAGTGCTGTGAGAGTGAAAACTACGAAGCTATAAATGTTAGCTAATGTGAGTATGAAAGTGCAGTAACGTTACAATGGCAGCTTAATGTGTTTGCTAGGTAGCTATCCAACGTTAACCAACTAAAGCTGCCGTTTAAAATATGTACAGATGCGTGTATAACTGTATTTTAACCACCTGTGTAAAAGCTGTGAGTGGCTAATGTTGCTTCCAAAAATATATATTTTCATGTATATAAGATTACTGTGTGAGATATTTCTACCTAATCCAAAAATTACACGGATACCATAAATTACAGTGGTACTCATTTGTTACGTTCATCACGCAACCAACAGTCTTTAGCCGGGGGCGCGACCAATGAGAAACGCCACAGCAAAAGCGTAGGGTGGAAACAAGTGGCGTCAAGTTAGCGGAAAGCATAAACGGAAACGTCCACGATACGTCAGGAAGTGATGCAAATTACCTTTAACAAATAAAACCACAAACTTCACAGCACGGTTTATATATCCTGGTAGCGTAGAGGAAGTTTACCTTGAGTTTTTATTTTGACAACTATAACCGGAAGTACAGTACAGTTAGTCTTGCTTGACGCTGGCGGAAAAGAGCAGGATGTAGCGGTACATGAATCGGGCTCGCCTCACATCAATCCAACCATCTGAAGTCCCTCTCTCTTTTTATGTCGACGCGGTGATTCGGGTTTGGGGGATGGGTGTTGTAAGGATCGTCAGCAGAGACGACTAACGTTTGAAAAATGTCCAACATCCTCGATGCGGCGTCCAAAGTGAAATGGGACCGCACGGCTGCGGCGAAGCGAGCCGTGTTTCTCGCGGCTGCTGCTTACGGTGTCAAAACACTGTACCCCATCATCTGCAAGCAGCTCAGCAAAAACAAAGATCCCAGGAATAATCGCCGGCTTTCTAAGGCGGAAAACGGTTCCAATTGTTTGGTAAAAACACAGATAGATGCTGCGGATCATAAGAAGGCATCCCCGGGGGTAAATGCAGAATTTTTCAAGCAGATCCTCGAACTTGGTAAAATCCTTTTCCCTAAGCTCGTGTCTAAAGAGCTCGGTTTGCTCTCCTTGCACTCGGTGGCGCTAATATCCAGGACGTTTCTGTCTATTTACGTGGCTAGCCTGGACGGCAAGATTGTCAAAACGATCGTGGAGAAGAAACCCAAGAGCTTCATCATCCAGCTGATCAAATGGCTCCTCATTGCCATCCCGGCCACGTTCGTCAACAGCGCCATCCGGTACTTGGAGTGCAAACTGGCTCTGGCCTTCCGCACCCGGCTAGTGAACCATGCCTACCGGACCTACTTCACCGATCAGACCTACTACAAAGTCAGCAACATGGACGGGAGGCTCGCCAATCCGGACCAGTCTCTCACCGAGGACGTGATGATGTTCTCCCAGTCGGTGGCCCACCTCTACTCTAACCTCACCAAGCCCATACTGGACGTGATGCTGACCTCCTACACGCTGATACAGACCGCCAGGTCCAGGGGGGCCAATGCCACCGGGCCGACCCTGCTGGCCGGGCTAGTGGTCTTCGCCACGGCTAAGGTCCTGCGGGCCTGCTCGCCCAAATTTGGCAAGCTGGTGGCCGAGGAGGCTCACAGGAAAGGCTACCTGCGCTATGTGCACTCCAGGATCATTGCAAATGCTGAGGAAATAGCTTTCTACAGGGGACACAAGGTATGCAGGGCTGAATATATACATATAGAACTATTGTGGCAGGCAAGCAGCAATATTACAGGTAATATGGTGGTAATTAAATTATAACCACAAAAGTAAATCCCTATTCTCTATTAATAAATCATTAATAGACCATGTGCTACTAAGGTTATCAGTATGACATACAATCATTACATTTATGACAGTCTACATAGATGGGTTAACTGTATTAGACAAATATAAACATTTAACACTTCATTTAGTTTTCTTTACCCTCCTCTCCTTCCTTCCTTCCTAATCCAGTTATAAACAACATGAGACATTTTAGATCATCTTGATTAACCACATCCCATGACAAAGTTAATATAGTGTCATAGCATGTGTGCGTCAGGCATGAAGTGCTACTGTGGTGCTCTGTATTGCATTGTGGTGTGTCCATTGCAGGTGGAGATGCGTCAGCTGCAGAAGTGCTACCGGGCTCTGGCGGACCAGATGAACCTGATCCTGTCCAAGCGTCTCTGGTACATCATGATCGAGCAGTTCCTCATGAAGTACGTGTGGAGCAGCAGCGGCCTCGTCATGGTGGCCGTGCCGATCATCACAGCTACCGGCTTCGCAGACAACGGTAAGGAGGCCTCAAGGTTGCCCCAAACCCTTCCTTTTCAAAACCCCTGGGAGCCTCAGTATGTCTGATTGTATCTGATAATATCTGGTGTGTAGTGAGCCTTTTTGTGCCACTGTAATAGTCGTGTGCTTCATTCTGCTGTGTAAGCACATTTCACCAGGCACATGAGGATCATTTGCATCTCCAAACCAACAGGCTGCTGCTTCCTCCTCAAGCAGGGGCTCATTAGCCTGTGTGAAAACAGTAGCTGCCTCCCACACCTCCCTGAGGACATTTCATCAAAAATAAAGCTACAACTGAGTCACTTTGTTAGCTGATCAGCACTACTGCCGTGTCACTGCTGATATTTAAATAACGATAATTTAAATAATAATTTAAATTTCCCTGGTATTCTAATGCCCACACGTAGTAGGAATATGTTGTCACTGGCTCACAGGGCACAGCATTTGATAACATGAAGCCGAATGGAAAGTTTGATCAGTTTTGTTGCTTAGATGAACGTGTCTGTAGTATCACAGGTTCCTAAATGAGCTGTCTCGCTCTGTCCCCCGTCTCTTGTCTCTCTTTCCGCCCTCTAGAAACGGCAGACGGGCAGACGCACGTGATGGTGAGCGAGAGGACGGAGGCTTTCACCACCGCCCGTAACCTCCTGGCCTCAGGAGCGGACGCCATCGAGAGGATCATGTCCTCCTACAAAGAGGTGAGGACACTGCATGCTGAAGATAATGTACCTTCGCTGGAGCGCAGCCCGTCTGTTCTTACTGGAAATACCAACCCAGATCAATGTTAGTCACTGCAAATGCACTTGATTTACACCAACAGGCTACAAAACAAACAGTGTATTGCCCACAGCAGTATTGGGATTCATTCACAAAAACCATAAACTATTTTTGAATGATCTTGCCCCCACGAGAAACAAAGACATTAAGGACATGGCCCTCCCATGTGCCTTGATAACTGCACACTTGTTTGGAGCTGAAAACAATCAGTCCATCCATTGATTTGTTGATCGGCAGGAGATACATTAATATTTTGATTATCAATTAATCATTCAAATTAACCGTTTAAGTAGCTTATCTCTTAGTCAGACTGTATTGCTATTCTTTAAGTGCCTATGTTCTTTCATGATATCCATGATAAGATGAAGCAGGATTTTATTTCCAAATTTAAGATATTAAAGGTTGATCTCATTTCTAAAGAATATGATTAGTCAGACTACAGTGTCAGACGTTCTCATGATGGAGTGGTCCAACAGATGGGTGGCTGGATGAATGCACAGATTGACTGAAGGACTGGCAGATGCACTCTGTACAGTATGTCCGTTGCTCTCTCTTTTCCCGGGATGCAAAGCTCGCCGTGCGTGCACAGGAGTTTATCTGAGTCCCCGATTGAAAAAGCAAAGAAATCACTGAATGAAAGGCCTCGTTCATTGAGGGCCAATTCCCTGATCTCTCGTTGCATTTTAATCCCCCCCCCGCCAAAAAAAAAAAGACCCATTCATGCATTCTCTCTCTCCGGCTGCATTTTGAGGTCCATAAGAGGATTTGGCCGCAGCACATTTGTGGTGAAGCTGTGTTGCAGTACAGCCTGTTTGTACGTGGTCTACTTTTGATCATATAGCATAGTGTGTCTGTCTGCGTGTCTGGGAACAAGGTCGTTTTTTGCGGCCTGCGCTTGTGGTGAAGAGGAGGAATCGCAACTGTTTCAAAAGTGCGAGCCTGTTGTTGGCTGCTTCCTGAAGTGTGAGTCACTCCTTCTCAAAAACGACCCATTGTACCAACTTTACTCACACCAAAGTGTGGACATGCAGGGCCAGACACACACACACACCGCTGTGAGATTTTAGAAAACACTAGCTCCAAGTGAATTCTTTTATATTGTCCCGACTGTCATTTCACCGCAAGACACTGGCTCATAAAAACAAAACACTTCCCTGGTGGCTACGAGTTTTAGCCTGCATTCAGCTCTGCTCTGTTGTTAGATGTGCAGCAGCAAGCCGCTGCATGCAAGGCCAAGAGATGTGCGAGTGTGTGTGTGTGCAATTTAACAGGCACATTCCTCAGGAAGCATGCCCTGCTCACGCCTCCAAGCACTCTGCCTATTTGATATGACAGTGTACAGTGTGTTTATGTGTCTGTTGTGTGTGTGTGTGTGAGTGGTCAGATGGCCCCATGACATGTCCCTGCTCGTGTTAGTTTGTTACTCATCTTGTAGACTCGGCTGTGTTCTTCGCAGGTTCTTTTTGTTTCTTGTCTTTTTTTACAGCTTTAGAAGTTGTCAATGAAATTTCTCTAAATAATATAAGATGTATAATCCATGTGTTTTCTGCCCAAACAACTGCAAAATGGGTCTCAAAATCCAATATTTATGTAGAGGTTTTGCACAATTTTCCTCATCATTGTTATTGTTTGGCTACAAAAGGCTTTGCACAGCACTTTGGCTACAAAGGCTGCTTGGAGGAAATTTTAAGGACAACTTATGTTTGTCTGAAGTTCTCAAGAGATCAATTTTTATCAGTTTGGAAGGAGGCAGGAGGAAACCTTTTGTATATCCGAGTAAACGTCACATTTTATGATTTGACAGCTTAACTGGGTGAAGTTGGTCCTCTGATACGTGTTAGACCACATTAGATCTCATCATGGGGGGAAAACACTGAACACAGAAACCTTTTATCGGCATTAATTCCTCAAGATTGAATCTAGTACCACTCTGTATGTCACTGTAGGTCAGCCAGCAGTGAATCCTGGTGTGTGTGTGTGTGTGTGTGTGTGTGTGTGTGTGTGTGTTGACTGCCCAGAGCTCCTTCCTTCAGGGCTTAGCCTAGCTGTGAATAATCCTCCATCTGTTGATCTTTCAGCCCGCACTTCTGCTTCTCTTTCTCACTTTCCCTCTCTCTCTCTCTCTCTCTCTCTCTCTCTCTCTCTCTCTCTCTCTCTCTCTCTCCCTCCCTCCCTCCCTCTCTCTCTCTCTCTCTCTCTCTCTCTCTCTCCCTCAGCATGTGCTCAGACACTTATCAGGCATCTGGGGGAGGACAGTTGTCATATGTATTGGCCTGATGTATCATAGCTCTACTTACGCATGCACAGGAACCACAGCACCTTTTACACCTGTTCAGTTCCTGAATTTAGCATCTGTTTTTGGAACCTGAAGGACTTCTGACGCAATTTGATGCAAGACAATAACTCTTTAGACTTTGCCGACCATACTCGTACTCGATTGCATCAAATGCCAAAGAAACCTCAAACTGAAAGCACAAAGAAGTGCATTTCACTCACATCCCTGCACTTTCCAATTTGGGCAAAGTCTGTTAGAAAACGTCATTTCTTATCATGGGAAATGATTATATACAATATATAATATATATATGGTGATGGTTTGCTGGAGTTGTACATCACTCAGCAATCACCCAAAATCTTGGCCACCAGCAAGCCTGCCAGCACATAAATCATTCCATGCCCTTGTGTTGGTCCATTTTGTAGGGCTGCAATTAATAAATGAGTCTAAAAGATATCCAAAATAATGACAAATGCAGTGAACGGAGCCCTACATGTTGTGTGACTTTTTCAATGATACAAAACGCATAGAAACAAGTAAATCATTCATTTCTATTCGTATGTCAAGTAGTTTGACTTCATAAATGACAATCAGTTGTACCATTTTGAGCTGAAAGTCTGTCATATTGAAGGTGGAGATGTTCAGGGATATATTTACACAATTTAAAACAAAATCAGACAACATCTGTCTTGTCTCTTTATGACAAAAGTGACAATGATTTCTAAATGATTGGAGATAACAGATTCTCTATCCCCGTATTCTCTATTCACCATTTTACATGAGCAACACAGTCACTCCTCCACTCTCTAGGTCTGTTCCTCCCTCTTTAGACACGTTTCATTTCATTTGTGTTATGGTTTCTTTCTTCTTTGATCCAGTCACATCTCTGAAGCCCCACATGGTGTCCATGAATTCCCAGAATTGGTATTTGTTGTTTAATGTAATCAAGCTGTGTCAACAGCCTGCATTGTCTCGCTGCAGGGTGCAGCACTAAAGCCAAAGCAAGAGGGCGATTTCTCTCTTGGTTTTATCCTCATTTGTCCTTGAGTTTCATTATGTTTAATGCAGAACACCCTCCGGCTGCTTATGAAGATATTTGTTTTGCTCATTTTCCTTTTATACCTCAATACATTTTGTGTTTATCTTGTGTTAACATCATTTTGTGCTGTTAAAATCATTACAATTGCTTTTGTTTATCCTCTAAATTTAATTAAAAGGATTTCGCTTACATTTTAATGTATTCTGTTTATCGGTTTGTTTTATCATAGTTCATATACTCTCAAAGACCATCACACATTATGCGCAGCAGGTCTTCAGATCTGTTTTGTATTTCTGTATTTATCCATTATGTTTAGCTAAGGACTATTTATCCAACATTTCTTAACTCTTTCAACTGTTAATTCTACAGTTTAGCTATTACTTTATATTTCGGCCATTTATAACCCCTCCACACACACAGTCAGAGTTTTATCAGCACATGACCATGACAGTGACCTCACTTGGGTCACGCTAACATTCCTCTGTAAATGACCTTTGACCCCTGTGTGTTTGATGGGACAGGTCACTGAGCTGGCAGGCTACACTGCTCGGGTCCACAACATGTTCGTGGTGTTTGAGGATGTCCAGAGGGGTGTTTACAAGCGCTCCTCTCTGTCAGCCACAGCAGGAGCAGAGAAGAAGAGCAAGCCTGAGATGCACATAGATGGACCACTGGAGATAAAGGGTAGGCCTGTTCTGCTGTACACAGACACACAGACACACACCCTTCTGTATTAAAATAAACTGATAAACAGCCTGATTGGCCAGTGGCAAACTCCACACTGGCTTTGGTTGGTTAGTCCCAATGCATTGTGTGCACTTAAATAACCCCAACTCAAGTCAAACTGTAGTCAGTATTACATTCATTGTTCATTTTATAGTCAAATTAACCATAACACCAAATGAACAGCAAACATCAGCCCTAAGGGATAAAGTGAGTGTAAGTTACGTTAAAACACATCTTCAGAGCAGCTCATTATAATGGTCACACAGCTGCCTCTCTGTTATCTCTCACCAGAGTTTTTTTTATGTCCTTATCTGGGGCAACTGGCACAAGCAGAATAAATTCCTAGATCACCAACATGATATTACAAAGCAATCAGCGGTATCAAGGTCAAAGGTTGGAATCATTGCATCCTTATGGAAACATTCGATTGACCCCAGAATGAATCTCCGGCTAGAGAGCTCTGTTAAGCTAAGAGATAAGTGATGCACTAAAGAGGGATTCTTTTTATTTTTAACCCCATAATTCCTGCTATGTAGGTATTATCCCATCCATACCCATGCTTATGCCTCGACAGTCTCATCCTCAATTTCAGCTCTTATACGCTGTTATTCTATTTCCTCTCTATTCTCTCCTCAGGTGACGTGATAGATGTGGACAACGGCATCGTGTGTGAGAATGTCCCAATTATTACACCGAATGGGGACGTAGTAGTGTCTTGCCTGAACTTTAAGGTGAGACAGCTCCACTCGATTCTCTTGGGATTTGCTTCTAAAGTATAGCTCTTCTATGCTGTATTCTATCAGTTAGAATGGACTAACATATAAAAACACACCAGAATGGTCATTTAATCTCTACTCCAGCACCAAACTCCACTTAATATTGCCTATTAATGATATATTTGCAGGCGCTCCAGTTCAGATGCTCTCCATGCTTCACCATCAGAAGTTTCACCATAATTACAGATCAATGCCGACGAAAGTGTAAAACATTTCAGATGTCATTTGGACACTAACGCCCTTTCCTATTTGGAATCATCAAAATCAGTAATTTTTACAAGTTGGCTGATAGAGAAGTAAGAGGATCATTTTGGATGACTAACATCATGTTAGCCCGGATTATTGAAGCCATGCTAACAGGTAGCCACGCCCCCTCATGACTCTGTTTCACCAGCTGCAGAAAAAACAAAAACAAAAACAAAAACTCCTGTGGGAGTATTGCTTTCAGCAACAGCACTAGCCGCTCATGCTAACAGACCTCAGTCAAGACCGCACCAAGCTCTGGTTGTGAACTCTGACTTGAGGTCAATACACCCTGCTGACGTTGAGCGGGTAGATAGCAGGAAATCCTGCTGACACTGTGCTTACGCCCACAAGGGTAGAGATCATTCACCAAATGTTCAGCTACGTCTTCCTTTTCTCATAGTGTAAATATTTCAGTGGAACTGCTACAGTGTGTTCAGTTGAGTTAGCTATTAGGCAGCAGTTACTCATGTGGCAGTCAGTTGGTTAGCTTAAGCTGAATATCACATCACCACCATTGAGATGCTTTCATATCTTTCCACGTGCTATTTTGACAACGACACTTCTCAATGAGCACCTTTTACAGGCCTACTGTACTGTGCCATTATGTTCATAATGAGTTGCACCCAAGTGCTTTTTTTCCAGGAAGGTTTGTTTGTTTCATGTTCCTGTTTAAAATCTTTTCTTTAACCTGCTTCTTTGAATGGTTCAGGCTGATATATTGAGGGAAATATACAGGGCAGTTGGTATGCTGTAGCTTTCACCTTGATCTACTTTATGTAGGTGCAGTGATACCTGGCTGATAAGGAAGTACAGGTAGATTATAGGTAAGGTAATGTGTAACATAATATAGAAAACATCAGGGTGTTGAATACTGCATTGGACAGTTCTCATTATGAATGTTGGTCTGGATTTTTCAGAATTGTGGGGTTTTCTTTTTTGATTGCTTATGTGTAGAAACACAATATCTGCTGTGCTGCTGCTCTGTTGCCCTGTTAGCTGCAGGCAAACTAGAGGCATTTAGTGATACCTGCAAACAGTTTGATCTGGCTTCCAGCTGTAGCTCAGAGACAGGGAACAGACACCTAAAATACAGTACAATAACATAGTTTGTTAAAAAGATCTCTGAGGGGAGGCTCTTCCTGTGTTGACATTTCAGATCTCCTTTGTGAGTAAGTCATATGCCGTCTATCAAAAGCTGCACGCCCACTGATGCTTCCACTCTCTCCAGGGCTTTATATCTTAATGGCGTTTTGTAATTACGCTGAGGACAGACTCGGCTTAAGGGGGATTAATAAATTCTCTTTCCATTTCAGGTAGAAGAGAGCATGCACCTATTGATCACGGGGCCCAACGGATGCGGAAAAAGCTCTCTGTTCAGGATCCTCAGCGGCTTGTGGCCTGTGTACGGCGGCCGGCTACACAAACCCTCTCCCCAACATATGTTCTACATCCCTCAGAGGTATACACACACCTTCACACATTACTTAGTCCACTGTCCCACAGCAGTGAGTTGTACTGAAACTACTGTAGGGTTTGATCATTGTACTGGTGAACCCTACCAGTAATCTAATCCATTGTAACAGAACCTGTGTGTGTGTGTGTGTGTGTGTGTGTGTGTGTGGCTGAAACCAGAGCTTTGGCTGCAGTGAAATATTTACCACCCAGACAAGACTTGAAGTACTTTCAATTACAATCATTTCTTCATCATACTTCTCTCTGTATGACTGTCATTTGATAGTAAGTAAGTCTCATTTAGGTGTATGTTTGTAACTATGTCAATGTTTTCATCCATGACTTTTGTTATATGTGTATATATTCACCCAACCCTACACTTTTCATGGAAACCAGGAAAGTAGCTAATAGTTCATATAAGCTTTCATTTTGTCTTTTTTTTTGGGTAGAAAAGTGTCAGCTTCCTACAAAAGGCTGTCAGGCTGTGCCATATGAGATAATGCCAATCAGTCGGCAGAAAATAAATAGGTTTTGATAATCTGTTCATCTTCTGAGTCATTTCTCAAGAAAACAAACAAACATTTGCTGCTTTTCTGCTTTGCAAGTGAGGATTTTCTGCTTTTATTTGTCTTATACGATCGTATACTTAATATCTTTGGATAATATCTTGGACTGTATATCTGAATATGATATGCCATGAATGCCAGTCTCATTCAGTACGACATGGTAAAGAGTTGTAGCATTGGAGTCATACATCTGTTGAAGACACATGATGGTTGTGGCGTCAATGCTCTCAATCGATCCTCCAGAAAGGTGGCAGGAGGACTGTAGCCCTTAAACTGAACTGAACCGAGTCTAGAACAAACAAATCAAACGTAATCTCACCCAGGGCTGCTTAGAGGCGCAGACTCAGCTGACTCCCTCCAGCAGAGCGGTGAATATTTTATACATAGGATGAGACGGCCAGCTGGCAGCTGTAACAGAATCCAATACATTATGTACAACAGATACAACAGAAGAGTAATGGGTGTCTTTCTCTTTGTGCTTTAAGTGTGTAAAAGATGTGGCCCTTTGTCAGCTCATCCGGAGCACTTGATGAAATGAGGGGTTAACAAAGACACACTCAGTGGATAAGGTGTGTGTGTGACATGTGTGTGTGTGTGTTTCTCCAGGCCATACATGTCCATGGGTTCACTGCGGGACCAGGTGATCTACCCAGACTCCGTGGAGGACATGGCTGCCAGAGGCCTCAGTGACAAGGACCTGGACGCCATCTTGGACATAGTCAACCTCTACCACATTGTCACCAGAGAGGGAGGTAGGACAGTGATAGAGACAACTTTGAGATTAGAGATGCGGAGCTGTGTTTCAAGTGAAAGTAGGAGATGAAGACACACAAAGAAAAACACACAAAAAAGCTTGAAAATTGCTCACTTTAACACTTTCTGACACCCTACTTCAAAACTAGACAAAGTAACCGTAAAGATAAATAACAGAGACACAACAATCACCACCTAGGCAAATAGAAAAAGTAACCATCAAAAATACACACTAATCATCAGACAAAACAACCAGCAGACAAATTCACCATCAGACTGACAAAAATAACGAGAGAAAATAGTCATAACCGAGACAAAATAAGACTAAATAACCATCAGAATAACCAGAAACAAATTGGCAAAATAAACATAAACTTGACAAAATAGACTGAATAACTGCACAATAGAGACACAATAATCATCACGTAGACACATAGAAAAAACAATTATCTAAAAGACAAAACAATCATCAGCTAGACAAAACTAGACGAAATAACAATCAGCCACTACAACTAAGTCTAATTGAGCACTAAGATTTAGATGAGAATCAGTCGTCTTTGAACTGCAGTGCAGGTTTGCTGGTGTGTTGAGATCAAACAGACTAGCTTACGTCTGTGTACCAGCCAGAGGCTTGACCTTGTGCACCCGGGTATTACTTGTATTGCCTAAACTTGAGTCTGTGGCTAATTGGCAGCCGCTCTCCTCTCCTTTGCCGAACAAACAGGCCTATTGTTGTGATCCAGCTACAGTACAAAGCTTAGAGCTGCAAGAGGGTTAACTGTATGAATGGCCGCACTGTGGAAATGTTGAGAAAGGTCTTGATCAAATGAACTCGCGCGCAAACACAGTCGCGGATCATCAGTCGCGGAGGTGGCCACAATATAACTGCAAAGGATTTCCCGTTCAGTTTTCTGTTATGTCGGACTCTTACACAGTGGGACTAGACTGGTTAAACCTTTTAGCAAACGTCATGTCTTTCAGTGCTGTTCCCCTCCTTTTGTAATGGCTGTTGGCAATAACAGCTACATAAAAACCTGTATGTTTACGTTTTAATTATTCATTACACTGTGTTTTTGATTAGCTCTTTATGTACAGGACTAATATAGGCCAGAGTTTCCACTACCTTAAAATAAGGCAATGCACTTTCTTAGACTAGATTTCACTGAAATGTTTTTGTGTCCCATCATGCTCTAAATGCCATATATTCCGTACATCTCATATGTGGATAAAACTATATCTATAATCCCCAACTGTCACCATCTCCAAACAACATCTTGGGTAGGAAGTGTTTTCAAGGTTGTGTGACGTCTTCTTTCTTTGCGTCCAGGCTGGGATGCTGAGCTGGACTGGAAGGACGTGCTGTCAGGTGGCGAGAAGCAGAGGATGGGCATGGCTCGCATGTTCTACCACAAGTAAGGAGAAACAGGATCATCGTTGTCTGCCGTTACACGCCGAGGCCCTATACGCTGCTTTCTGACCTCTCAGCTGTACTTGTGTGTTGCTAATTAGCGAATGTTAGCATGCTTACACACTAAACATGGGAAACATTATACCTGCTAAACGTCAGCATGTTAGCATTAGCATTAAGCTCAGAGCACCACTGTGGGTATATGTACAGCCTCACAGAGCTGCTAGCGTGGCTGTCTTGTTTCACAGGAGCAGCGTTAGTATTTTATCTAGGGCAACAGTTGGTCCTTTTCTAACTGTGCACATGCAAACGATCTCACTACATAACCAATCTCATGAGCAAATATTAAAACAGTTTCCCCTTCAGGCCTAAATATGCGCTGCTGGATGAGTGTACCAGCGCTGTGAGCATTGACGTGGAGGGAAAGATTTTCCAGACTGCTAAGGACGCCGGCATCTCTCTGCTCTCCATCACACACAGACCCTCCCTGTGGTAAGACACATCCCACAGAAAATGTATAGTAATCTGTTCAATAAAAGAGATGTATAGTGTCTCTCCAGAAACCTGGTGGAGAGTTTTCAACCCACCATGATGTTGTATATTCATGGTACACACCAAGTTAAGAAAAGCGAAACTGCTGAAAGACACTCTCCCGCTTTAAATCCTTCCTCTCCGCCTCCAGGAAGTACCACACCCACCTGCTGCAGTTCGACGGGGAGGGTGGCTGGCGCTTCGAGCAGCTGGACACGGCGACACGCCTCTCCCTCACCGAGGAGAAGCAGCGGCTGGAGGCCCAGCTGGCCGGCATTCCCGAGATGCAGCATCGCCTCAACGAGCTCTGCAAGATCCTGGGAGACGACTCAGTCCTCAAAACAGCCGAGGAGTGAGAGGGAGGGGGGGGAGGGGAGGGGAGGGAGGGGAGGAGAGGCCCAGAGGGGAAAAGAGACAAGAGGGGGAAGAAGAGAAGAAATGTGGGGGAGGAGGAGAGTGTGGGAGAAGAGGCAATGAAAGGAAGAGAAATCCGCAGGGGATTTGTTAGTGTTTTTTTTCAGGCTTTTGCTGGTTTAGATCTTTTTTTTTTTTCCTTTTGCTCCGAGCCTCTCCCGTTAAAGCAGGAGAGCTCTTAATGCCAGCTAGTTTTTAAACTTCTCTCCTCTCCTCTCCCTCTTCTTTTAATCTCTCCCATGCCCTGCTCCAGCCCGAGAGCTGGGTGGTGGAGGGGGAGAGTGAAGTGGATTCAGTGTTAGCCCTTTGCTACGCACATCGACTGCATACTCAGCTGTAGTTTTTAAATGTTTGCTTTTGGCCGTGTTTTCCAACATCAATTTGCCGCCGTTCAGAGCGGCAAAAACTGATCAATCCAAATTTAACTGAGATAACGATTTGGTTTGTTTGTTTTATAGCACTTTACTCTGCTTTCTAGAGGGCTGTTTTCTGTTTTGTTGTGGTAGCTCACAGTGAAATACGGTGATAGCTGCGTTTTAGCTGGAAAAATAAACTTTTTAATATAGAACCACTAAATAATGTCCAAAGCAGTATTCCACGCTCAGTAAACTGGGTGGTGCAGAATCCACATTTGTCATAATTTAGCCGTAGATTTTAGTTTTTACTGAACTTAATGTGACCTCTTAATTTTGAGAGGTCAAAAGAGACTATTTTTCAAGATGTCACAATATGCCTTTTGTTTGATTTTGTGTATCTAGCCGCAGTACAATCCCTTTCCTTATACCTCATCGTAGCGCTTAGGTTAGGTTATCGCAGACCCTTGGACCACTGATGAAGGCTCAGTTGCAGACTCACACATGGCTAGCAAAGAAAAAGAGCCAATCTGGGGTCTATTATTAGAGCGATTAGTGACGCAGGTCTGACTCCAAAACTATCGGTTTCTGGTTTATTGAACAAACACAATGAGCTAAAGAGGCCCACTTCAAAGGAAGAGGAGCAAGAGCGAGCCGCCCCTGGTAGTCTGTCTATGAGCAGTCACACATATATACTACACAGGTAGCCATTCAGGCTATGGTACTGACAGATGCACGCACACAGGCCTGCCACCTGTTGAAGCGTGTGTCTGCTGAGTGTCAGATGTCCTGCTGGGACTCAGCTTTGTCAGCAGTGCTGGTCGTGCTCTGTGGGGTCTAACGAGCTAATACGTTATGCTAACTTAGTTAAAGGCGGCTTCATGTAAATTTGACGATGGCATAAGAAATACTTTCGCTCAAAGTTTCTAAATTGGAAGCTGATTATCTTTTAATATCATGAAGTGTGTTTACATGCACTTATATATTTTAAGTAATACTCCACATATTATTATGTTATAATATATGAGGCCTTATTGGGTTATACTACATTTGTGTATTACATCATAGGGCTAATATACAGTTAGGGGTCAGGCTTATTTATAGATGGCAGACGTTGGAGCTGGTACAGATTCCATTTTTGGCTCGAGGACACTTCAGCACGCCGGTTGCCTCTCGACTAATGGCTGACATGCATCTTGGCTATATACAGGAATGAAATTAGTTGGATTGTTTTTCCCTCATTTAGCCTCCATGTCTGTTACCAGCAACTTATCTGAAGTTGTGATACTGTGAAACTAGTGATTTGTTAACATCATTTTGTTCTCATGGAAAAAGTCATAAACGCTGTGTTCTCATGTGGTGGTTCGAAGCCTTGGTTGTGGCTGCTTTTACAGTGTGTTCCCTCTGTGGTTCAGGTGTGTGTGTGCGTGTGTGTGTGTGTGTGTGCTTACTGTGTCCTGCACAAACAGTCAGAGGAAAAAGTAAATTAGGCCTCCCAGATTGTACTGAGTGAAACAGGAGAGGGGGGTCATGCGTGGAGAGGTTTCAGCATAGGCACATAGAGTTATATTTTTGCATTTTCATACATCCAATTGGGCCTAAAGCCTACCAAGCAATACAAATGATCACTGCTTTTGATAAGCAAAAAAGCACCCAGAAACATTTACATTACTTTTTTTTTTTTCTGCTGAGTGACACAAAGGTTTCCTTACTTCCCCTTTAATTCAACGTTTCCTCTTTAAAAATTCATTCACAGCCCTTCAGTAGATCACAGAACCAATTAAAAGTGTGGAAGCACTTCAGAAACACGGTGATAGCTGTATGTATTTGTATGAGTGGTCCGGATGCCACCATAAACAGGGGGAACCACTGGACTTCGGTACGTTGTTCTCACTCTGGACTGAGTGACTGGTACAGTGTAATGTCAAGTCACCTCTCCGGTTAGAATACCACTATTTTGTTCTTATGCCCTCTGTTTGTTTAATGCACCAACATGTCTGTGTTGCAGAGAATGGACAATCAGTCGCACCATCAGCAGAATACAAACACGTGCACTGCTATATTTCAAACCACACATTGGCTCATTAATGTCTGCAAAGAAATAAGTAAATGAGTCCTGATTTTAGGTATATAACTACACCTGCATCCTCGAATTTGTTGTGGAACAACAAATGTGTTGTGGAAGTATGCTTGTCAGAGTTTAGCAACTCCCTCAGGCCTTTTTGTTAGACGGAGCTGGGCCTGCGGCCAGGATCTTTGCTCCATTCAGATTTTCAAACCTTTGCAACCTCCCCTTCTGGCTTTTAGTGAAAGTTAAAGTTAAAGAAGTTAAAGAAAAGGACCATTTGGATGCAGCCCTGCTCTGCTCAGGATGATGTCTGCTAGGTTACAGAAGGACAAACTTAAACTTCCCCCCCCCCAAAAATGTGATAACTAATTTTTTTTAAATTGAAATATCAATGTATTCCTTTAATATCTAAAGGAATAATAACTGGAATGCTCCGTGAAAAAATAATTACGCTTTCTTTCGATACGCAAGAGAGCTTGAAAATGGCATGACAAGCCTTTTATCCACATTCTGACCTGGAAATAAGTTATTATCTCTCTGTGCCATCAGTCAGACTCTGTTGACAGGAGGCCAGATGAGCCGCTGAATGACGCTGAGTCTGCCAAGTGACACTGGAACATGAGGTCAGCTCAAGAGCAGACAATGCCTGGAATCCATAGGCATGACCATAACTGAAATACTATTCATCTTGAGAGGATTGGATGATAAATGATGAGTTGCCATTTTCCTGGCCAAAATAGTTCTTGCAGGTTTAATATTCCCAGGCTTACTTGGCGACTTTGAAATATGCTGCTGTGACTCTGCATTAAACCCAGCATCTTTTTTCATGACTGAACTTCCTGAGTTCCTGAGCTGAATATAAGGAAAAAATGTCTTGTCTTTATCTTTTAACATGGCACCTCATCATTTCTTAACCAGTTAAGAGCTTAAGCTTACCCACCAGTGAAGTTAGGCCTTAAGCGGCCGACTACACTATATGACCCTGCTATATACTGTAATGACATCCTTACTAGCAAAACTTTGATACTGAAGGTTTCGCATTCTGTCATCCCTTTTGTAAGTAAGAGATTGAATGTATCCATCATGTATGTTGAGCGTTACGAAGACAATGAATACATGTGGTCAGGTCATACAAGTTTCCTTTTTGTTTGATACTTGATCATTTTATAATTGTGTTAGTAGTGCATGCAACATTATTTTATCAGAGCCACATTGTGGTGTCTAAATTGGGATTTACTGTACGTGTTAGAAATGTTCAACTTGAATTTTCATGTTATTCAAGTGGTGTAGGAAAAGATGCGTGGATGACCATGAGTACAGTAGTTCTCTGGTATATAACTTATTGAGGGTGTTGCTGTATTAATTAGAATGTCCTGGACCTCAGAAGCAACATGCAGTGATTCCCCCTCAAAGCCAGAGATTACTACACTTTGTAGTAGCTCTGTTTGCAATCACAACTCTCATACATGTAACTATTTTACATTTTTATGAATTCCTGGAACAGTAGTCCTGACTTCCTTTACTGGGATCTCATTGTGCATGTGTAGAAATCTGTATTCTTTAACATTAGAACCAAGAGAGGTACATCGGCATAAAGGTCATCTGTTCAAAAATCATGTGGTCACTTTACGTTGAAAGATGAAGATGTATTTTCTTGTAAATAAAACAATGCATTGCAACCTCGAAACATGGGCCCTGTTCAGTTTGTTCTTCACCATTTGAAGTTTCAATACCTTCAAATAATTGTCAGTGCTAAGGTGAGCGTAGGTGGTTCCTGCGCTCTTACCAAATCCTTTAATTGAGAGAAGTTGATTGCTAATTGAAGCATCCTAGAGTTGATGCAGACGTGAAAGTAAACCTGTTTCAGCAAGCTAAAGGTCAGGCCACCTCTTCACTGTGGGACATTTGGGATTACAGTGTCAGGCCCAATCCTAAAACACAACGTCATTCAGATTCTAGACAGTTTTTAATATCTGATTCACAAGGGTTCTAGCATTGGTCTGCAGATAAATCACATTTCGAAGACTTCTGACTGGCACTTGCTGCACAAGCCTGAGCCGAAACTGTGTTCCAACCCCATGCTACACACTCACTTCAGACAGGCTGTCAGTATGAAGTGTGTTCACAATGGAAGTGAAAAAATGAAGTACAACATAGTTCAGTCAGTACGAAAACGCTTAATTTTTAAGTGTGCTGTTGATGTACACTGTGGTACCACAATGCGATGCACAAAAGAAATGGAGGAGCTGGAAAAAATGTAAAGTAATTGTGGATAAACAGATCCAGGAACAGCTAAAAAACTGTTTTGTGTAATTTCTTATCTGTAAAACTGATTTTTTTTTGTATACTAACTGCAAAAGACAATGCACTATGACAAGCAGTAAAGTACATACTGTACACATGTAGTATGCAGTGTGGACAGCAAGTGGGTTTGTGAAGCCATCTGCTGGCTAAATCAAAGAGGGCACGTTACTTTAATGCCTCCAACAGCGCAATAATATGAGTTGACCACAAGATGGCAGCATGGCCAAGTAGCCGTGTCCATTTATTGCGATTCATGATTGGCACACGCCTCCAGCAGCCCACGTCAGCTTGTCATTAAAGGAAAACATCAGAACTACATTCAAATTACGCTCAATTTTATTGATTACGATGCCATTCATTCCAAATCATAGTTTACTGTCGAGTAATTGTCAGAAAGAAGTACAGGTAAATAGAGAAAGCATAAATATAAATAGATAATCAGAGATATATCAAACTAAAATATGAATAGAGGTGAAGATATAAACGATACAAGAGTACAATAGAAAAGTGACAGTGGTGTGATTAGTAGAAGCAAAGTCAGCAGGACTAGTATGTGTGAACAGCTTACACCAGATTAATATATAATATGATTAAGTAACTGTGCTTCAGAGTCTTCCAGTTACTTCTCTGTAACATGAATATGAATATGATGTTTTTATCATCAAAGCTCCTGCTGTTAGTATAAAAGACACTGAAGACGTTATTATTATTATTATTATCATTAATAATAACATTAGACATTTGTCTCTCCATGTATTGTCTTGAGTTGTGGGCCGGGTCGTCCTCTGTCTGGATTGGTCCAGCTCAGGAGGAGGAGCTTGGTTACGTCCTCCGTCTTGAGAATCACACGCCGAGTGGATCCCGGCTCACACACACTCACACGCGCACACACTCTCACACACACACACACACACACACCGCGCCCTGCTCGTGGAGGGAGGCTGAAGAGACGATGCCGCTGGAGAGGTGACCACCGCCGGATCCCGAATGCAAAAGAAATGAATCCAATTAGCTGCTCCATCTCATGAAACATGGCTCCTACTTCCAGCAGGAGGTGAGAGCGGCGGCGGTGGAAGCTCAGGACTGAAGCGAGGGAGCAAGCGAGGGAGCAAGCGAGGGAGGGGGGGGGGGCCTTGTCGCGCTCTCTTGTCTTGTAAGAGGATCAAGGAAAAGGGAAATCAAGCTATTTTTAAACTGGACTATCCTCCGGTGACACCATGACCAGCGCGCCGGATGAGAGCTCGGTGCGCGTCGCCCTGAGGTAAGGATGCAGCGGCAGACCCTCCTCTCCACAGATGCTCCCGTGCCACACACACACACACACACACCTGCCACAGCCACGCACATGTTACTCCCGCTTTTCTTCTCGCTTCCCCGTCCATCATTGTCATACATCCAGCTAACCTGCTCCACTCTGCCAGCGCCTCTGCAGTGCATCCACCCCTCCTTCTCTCAATGTGCTTTTATTTTGAAGCCTTTTTTTTTTGTGTGCCCTCTTGCCAGGAGCTGCAAATATAGACCAGTGGCCCATGTTTACATGAGCTCCTCTCGTTAATACCTGCACTGCCAGTACATGCTGTGTAGTGGATATATGAATGAGGATCTCAGCTCTGAGGGATTAGGCCAGGGGAAAAAAGCCTGTAACCCGCCCCCCCCTCTCTTACAGTGTGTCAACAACACAGGGTCTGACATTTATCATAGAGGAAACAATGCTTTTGGTAGCAGGCAGAGCTGTATGCTGAATCTTTTCGAGTTTGCATGTGTGCTGCGTTCCGGGCTGCTTGCTGTATCGTACTGATCTGACCCTTGTCCTCTTGGCCAATCCACGCTGCCATGCTTCCACGGCAGACAAGCTGAGGCAGCCAGCGTCTGGTCACAGTTTATCAGTGTTTTCTGAAAAGACGCAGCTCACACTATAAAATGCTTAGCAAATCAATAGAGTGGACATGATAGGGCGGCAGCTAAAGTCCAGGGCAGGTGCTTTTCTGTGTGTGTGTGTGTGTGTGTGTGTGTGTTTGTGTGTGTGAAAGACAATCTGAAACGTCATGTGAACTGGATCAGTGGAAGAGAGAGGACAAAAGCTTGTTCCTCTCATGTTTCTCTCTCTCTCTCTCTCTGCCTTGTTATTGTGCATTCAGACTTTGACCCAGAACTCTGTTTACTGAGCCAACTCAGTTTACTGGCCCGTCTCCCTCCGTCATAGATAGTAAATCATCAGTTATATCTCAGTCTTGTTAAAAAGATTTCATTCACATTGTAAGATCACATTTGTCTGGCTTCCGTGATAGTGCAGTATGGACAGAGCTGCTGTCTGAGTTCACTGTAGAGACGTTTTTTAAGCTTTGCAACACACAAAAGAACACATGACCACGCATACTTACACACAAGAGGCTATAGAAAGGTGTGTGTGTGTTTGTCTCTTTGAGTGGAACTACCTGCTGTTGTGTCTTCTTATTAAGCTTCATTAATTATTTGGAGAGTTTTGTCGTCCTGTTTGCTAGTCGGGTTTCCACCTTTCGTCCTATTGATGGTCAGTCGACTATTCATTGGTTTATTCTTTCATTCATTCATTCATTCATTCATTCATATGGGAGCATTTGAACTTTTCAGTAATTATGTACGGACCGACATACTCGCAGTCAGCTGAGACAAACGATGTAAAGAATATGTTCCTCCATCATCAAAGGACTGTGTGAGGGTTGTATGAATTGAGTTTGGAGGACAGAGAGAAGGATTTGGTCAATGTGATGCTACAAAAACGTATAATACTTCACACTGGAAAAGATCTTGTATCTTGAAGTCAGTCTGATTTGAAGGAGAGTCAGCTGTTCAGAGCTTCCTCTGAGGTCCGCTGCGTGGCAAAATGCTTCATCACTAATCTCTGTTTCTTTTATACACACACAAGGTCAGCAGATCCACTTCCTGCCACTGAAACAATCCTGGCCTTAACCTGCGAGTTCACAGAGCTCCTTAATCCTCCTGCATCACACACCAGGCACCTTCTCTGTTTGAAATTCAAATTCAAGTGTGCGTCATTTGCTTGACGGTGCAGCATAGAGTAGGATCCTGCTCCAAGCTAATGCTAATGTTGCTTTGTGTCGTCATGACAACTTGATAAGGCGATCACATGTCAGAGGGGTCCGCTTTTTTTCAACGAATTTAACTAAATATAACTACAGATTTAACTAAATATAACTTTGATGAATGTACTCGTATGTACCTGTACTATGTTTATGTGCACATACTGTATTGTATCTGTACTGAGCTGATGACAGGTGAGGCTGTAACCTGCAGATATTTGTGTTGTTTTTGTATTTTCACCCCGGAGAACACTGAATTGAGACTAATGTTTCACACCAGCTCTATATAATCCCTCAATCTGATGCTTTCTTAACTAGTTATGTCACCCTTCATTTGTCTTATCTGTCCCATTCCTTACATTCACAGTTAAAAACAGCATGAAGATGGGCTGGGAAGACCATTGGTTGAAAGGAAACCAAAATAAATACAAACTGCAGCAGCAAAAGTCAACATAGTGTTCTTAACAGCAATACCCTCTCACACCAGCTATGATTTTTGTTGTTGATTTTACAACATACGTCAACGCAAATCATGTCAAGATGATGAAGATGGATCCTTGATAAAGATAAAGAATCTCTTGCCGAAAGTTTAATAGATTTTCACATAATAATCGCTGGAGGTCACACCTTTTCACCTGCTATTAAATCACCGACTGACATCCCTTTGAACAAGAAACCACAGCTTCGTGTTGGTGTTTTCGGCTCGATTAATCGCCGTGGCAACATTCTAATTATTTCGGAGCTTTAAAGTTGTGGTGAACATCTGAAAGGCTTTGACTGTCGGCCTCTCCCCGGCCTGTAATAGTTTAGTTAGGTGTGTGTGCGTGTGTGTGTGTTTGCAGTAATCAGCTAGCACGTTGCCAACCAGTACCTGCCTCAGCCTGCAAGGCTAATGCTGTCTGTTAGCGAGTTCCTAATCCCCCATCCCAACAGGTCCAGAGCGATGAAATGCTTCTTTATTATCCTCATTCTGTCTGTTGTTTTTTTGAGGTAACAGGCAGAACAAGAAAAAGAGGTCTGGAGCCTGAACAGAGGCTCATTTTGATTTATTACTGGAAAGATGATGTAACTTAAAAGTCTATTTGCTCTTTAGAAGTGTACTTGCCTCTTGGTGGATCTTTAGTGGGATTATTTAAACATTAGATGTGTGTGCTGTGCTGCCATCTCTGGTTTTGAAGCTTTTTTTTTGCACGCCTGACAGCATACAGATGGGGCACTTCAGTAGCACACTGTTGGATGATTCAGCAAACACACACACACACACACACACACACACACACACACACACACACACACTTAGTGTTTGCTGGGTTATCCCCTGTGGGAATGTGCTTGTGTGTTTCAGCTCCTGTGTTCCCGATCTCTTCTCTTATGTAACACCCCATCTGCGTGTATGTGTTCGCATACGTTTACCTCGTCCCATTTTACATGATGTAACAATACAACAAGTTAACGATTTATCCAAGAAGTAAGTCATGGTACAGCCTTCGCCTGAAGGAGCCAGTCAAGTGACTTATTAGTTTGTCAATATCCTTGAAGTGCAGCTTTAATAATTCAGAGCGAGCAGCCAGAATTAGCCAGCAGTGAGGAGTCAGGTTTCGTACTCTTAAATTCAGAACAGATAGCTCTTCCTCTTTAATTAGATGAGTTAGAGTGAGCAGTTTTTGAAAGTGGAAAGCTGGAAGGTAATTTTTAATCCTCATTTTAGTGGTTAAACTGGTTGCTTACACTTCCACATGTCAAAGAGCATGCAGCAGGTTAATGCATCTGTTATCAGGTGGAATTAGAGGTGGGCAATGGGGTTAAAATGATCACGTTTTACACATATATCTGTTTTTGGGTAATCCAGCAAAAAGAGTATCGGTATGAATGTTTAAAAATGTTATTAAATGCAAAATGCAAAGCCAAATTAATTGAGAAATGCAAACTAGATGTAGTCAGACCCCCACTTTACTGTTTACTGATATCCAGACTGTCTATCTCCTATTGGCCCCTCTCAGGTGTCTGTCAGACGCAAGTCCCGCCCTCTTGACCTTTGTGGATTATGTGTGAGGGCAAAGGCTGTGCGCCTGCTGCCAAATGCTACAAAAGCATCGTGTGTGTGTGTGTGTGTGTGTGTGTGTGTGTGTTTGTGCATAAACCCGTGTCCGTCCGGGCATATTCGTGATAAATATTCATGAACCAACTCAAGTGAGCTGAGACACAAAGCAAATCATGTGCAAGCCATCTGCCAGCTGCTGCCATGTGATATTGCAGTTCCTGAGATATTCAGTAACTTCTAACTAGCACAGGCAAAGCGTGATTCAGTATAGATTTGTATTAATGTATAAGTGGAATTTCCCTTGCAAAACAAAAAGAATGACCTGCTTCAGTTTCGTCACTCCTCATCTTTGAATGTACCATACGTCAGTGCAAAGTTTGTTATTTTTTCCATACACTTCCACTGCTTTCACCTTCCACTTTACTCCCGTGTGTGCCATGATTTGGCCAAACTGTCCTTGTCAAAAAGGAATGTTTCCATTAAGCTGGTATCAGTGCTCGAGGCCAGTGGTGTGTGTGTGTGTGTGTGTGTGTGTGTGTGTGTGTGTGTGTGTGTGTGTGTGTGTGTGTGTGTGTGTGTGTGTGTGTGTGTGTGTGTGTGTGTGTGTGTGTGTGTGTGTTATCCTCACACGCCCCGGCCCTGGCTGCCAGTCAGGGTGACAGCCACCATCCTCTGCTGCCTCCGCCCGTCTCCCCCTCCTTCCTGCCCTGCCACCTTTGACCCAGGAAGCAGTCAGAGCTGTGATCAGTGATCCAGTCGTAATTCCCCGTGGCAGCGTGTTTTAGCTGTCACCATGGTAACCATGGGTCCTTCCAAGGCTCGTAGGGTGTGTGGCGATGGCCCTTTGAATGGACACCGTCTAAACAACAAGGCAGAGAAAGAGAGAAGGGGGAAACTGAAACACTGAGTCAGCAGAACACTCTTTCCCGCTCTGTCTCTGCCTCCCTCTCTTTGACCTTTCTCCATTTTTCCTGCCGTCATTCCCAGATGCCCTCTGCGGCGTCACTCCCTTGCTGTTTTCACACTGGACTCTGAGAGAAAATATCAGATTCAAGGTCTTTGTCCTACGTCTTTATCACTTTATCCTGTGAACTGGTGGAAGTTTTTCTTGCTAGTGTACCAATCAACATAAATGATTCATTGTTAAAGCCTTCTGTCCTTGACTTATACTGCTGAAGGATGAAACTATTACTAAGATACAGCATGTTCAGTGGATCAGAGTGGTCCAACTCATCAGTCATTTGAAGGGCTCCAGTAGATAATGTTGCACATTAGTTTTCAGTCTTTTGGACTCAACCTCTCATCCCTGCAGACATGACACATCCGACATTATGATTCTAAATCCTGTACATGAGGATTCCTGTGCTGAGTTTGGCTGTATGCCGCCTCTCACATGTTGAAGACTTGTTTGAGCTTGCTGCTTACAGGCGTACACTGAAGAGAATGGATGCAGTGAGTTGGCTCTTGATGTCAAGAGCTGCTGCTACAGAGAGGAAACAGAGTCCCTCATAGACAGTAGCCGCTCATTGTGGCCGGGCCATTTGTCCACTGTTTGTAAGGTCTGCTTTCTGTCTTTTTCTTTACATCATACCATCATTTCTGCCTCTCCTCATTCATCCTCTTGCTCTGGGCGGCCATTAGTTCGGTCACATGATACAAGCTGCTCCACGCACATACAAATATACAGGTGCACCTGCTGGCAGATGCATTATAAAGGAGTCTATTTTTGTGTTTGTGTTTGTGCGTATTGTTATATAAGCCATGATAGTGTACCTGAGGCACACACACACTTTAAAATTGTGTGAATGAATGCAGTGACACGATCATGTTTCCTACAATCATAGAGTCCTGAAGAAGCTTTTTAGTATTTACACTTCAACAGAGGCCTTTGACGAGAGGGAGGACTGGGGCTCTAAGTGTGTGCGTGTGTGTGTGTGTGTGTGTGTGTGTGTGTCACTGAAATCCGAGTGTTTGCAGTTCTCCTGTCTCAGTAACATGAGCAACATAGGCTCAGTAGAGCACCTGCGTGTGTGTGTGTGTGTGTGTCTGTGTGTGTGTGTGTGTGCGGTGCAGTGCAGTGTGGTCCCTCATTAACCTCTGTTGGATAGCATCACTGTCATCAGTCCACAGTTAAGGCCCGTCAGAGGACCACAGTCCACTCGTATCTTCATCAAAACACTCACAGACATTCTTCAGCTGCTTAGCCTCAGTTGTTGCTGAAAGCTTTTCATCAGCGTGTCCACTGCACAATATGAACACTAAGATAGAGAGCACGGCTCTGACACTTCTAGTAGAAATCGAGAGCTAATTTTGCAGGTAGACGCAGGTAAAGGCAATGGTAATGCATGACGCAAACAGATTATTTAAGGACAGTTTAGTTCAATTTCAATATGTAGTTATTTCTGTCACTCTTAGAGCAACTGTATTAATAACGCCTGTGTCTCTTTAATTGCAGTGGCCTGTAGCTGACACAAACAATCAGGTCATATGTTTCAAATCAAAACAGGTGAACCGCCTGAGAGCAGAGCCGAAAGTGAGTCTTAAACGTGCAACATCTTAGCCTCAAATACTTGTTTGGTATCACACATATAGTCATTTACTGCTACATACTTCAGTCTAAAAGATCCAAAATATGTGGCCACACAGGATGAGGTCAGGTGACGAGTCGGTGTGCTGGTAGCAGCGTGAAATGTGGAGAAAAAGAGGGTCTTGTTGTCAGGCTGCCTTGTGGGCTCAGATGTTCCTCTCTGTTTCTGCTGAATCACTGCCTGTGCCAGCTGTACGTGGCCTTGGAAGTGAACACTAGACCCAAATGAGATTACTGGGGGACAGATTAGGCAGGTAGGAATGAACCATGGGGCTTTTTGGTTGTTGTTGTTCTCAGTGATGATGCAGAGTGATCGGCTGCATCCCTGGGGAGTGATTCGATTGGCTGATTGTCAGAAGAAGTGATGTCAGCATGCGAGCTGATTGGCTGTGTTCCCGTAAGGATGAGATGAGCAGCATGGGGTTGATGAAATGACTCATCCCCCCCTTTTTCTTTTTCTTTTTTTTTACAAGCATCTCCTCATTTCTTGTTTCCCCTCACCCTCTAACATTGTTCATGATGTCAGCAAAGGGACAATGCTGGTGGTAATGATTTTATTTCTGTTTTGATTGTGTATCTGTTCTCTAAAATGAGATTTTTTTTATTTCAAAACTTCAAAAACCAAGGTAGTATCCAAGAAGTTGCCGCCACGTGTACTTTATACTATCATTATCATTATTATCATCATATCAAGTTTTTGGGTGCATGCTGGTGTGTGTTTTATTGTTTTGGTACACGTAACAAGCAGCAGCCCGGTTTTCTTTAACTTTCCTCAGTTTAACTGCCTTCTAAAGTTTCACAGAATTTTTGTCATCTTTGTGATTCCCAAATTAGCACGAAACCTCCACCATCAAGGTGAAGGAGTATGATGTCTGGGTTTTCTGGTTAAGCATGCATGTGTGTGTGTGTGTGTGTGTGTGCATGAGGAGCCCACTGTTTCTCAGGCTGTCACTGTAATCGCAGTAATGAGACTGAGAGCAGGAGCCTAACAGGGCCTGTCACATGGGGAGAGGCTGACAAAGCCCCTCTGTGTGTGACTCTGTCTGTAATGTAATGTGTGTGTATTTGAATAGGTATATAATATGTGTATGGAGACTATGCTTTATGTGTGTGTGTGTGTGTGTGTGTGTGTGTGTGTCCCTTTCAGCTCTTAGAAGACTTCAGTGAACTCTATCTCATCACTCTGCTCACATCAGTCAATGCCAGCCAGAGGCTTCTCTTATTGAACGCTGCTTGAGAGCAGCTCAGTTGACGTCTTTATCTGTAGTCATATTTCTCTGGACCACACTGGTGGTCTGATTGCTGAACTGCTGATGAGTTTCACTGTTTTCATGCATACTGTCATCATGCTCAGTCATTGTTCCACTAAAAAATATCTGCAGAAGCCAGGCTAGCTGCCCTGTCTCCAGTCTTAATGCTAAACTAAGCTAATCCTCTCATCTAACACTCAGCTAACCGTATTTTCCAAGATGTCAAAGTATTCCTTCACGTCAACGACCAAAAAGTATCTTGGTTCTGAACTTTATTGAAGTGATAAAACAACACAGACCTTCATGTTACAATGTAAAGTGCCTGGTGATAAATTCACAATATGAATGTATCCCTCTAATCCTCTCCACTCTGGAACCTCTTAGTAGTTTTCTTCTTAGTATTCCCTCCAACCAGTTGAAACTGTCATAGCAGATTATTGTGTTGAGCAGTTATTACACAAAGGTTTTCACTTGGCCTTGGGGGGACCCCTGTGTGTGTGTGTGTGTGTGTGTGTGTGTATGTGTGAATGTGGGTTTTCACATTTGATATTCGGGAATGATAAGCAATTTTGAATTTACCTGAAGGATTATCAAGCTGCAGCACAATGTAGTTACATAACTACTGCCCTAATTACCTTTAGTGAACAACTCCCTAAAAAAGTGAAATTGTATGTACAAGAATATGAAAGTGTTGAGGCATGTTTCTCTACATGCGTGTGTGTGTGTGTGTGTGTGTGTGTGTGTGTGAGTGCGTGATTGTGCACATTTAGGAAGTGGTGGAGTTAAATTTCCTGGAGAAACAGCCCGTGTGTGTCACTCTAGAAGGTGGATTAGCACTGTAAGTCTCCGCAGTGCTGAAGGGCAGCCCTTATTCAGCCAGGAGAAAAGAGTGTTTTGGGTTGAACCACAGAGTGAAGCCCGCCCGATCATAATCACAGCAAAAGTCAGTCACACTAATAATACACCAGCAGGACGCGCTTCACACCTAGCTTATCCCTCACATGTTTACGGTTAGCTGAGATGTGTGATGCCAGAACTTGTATTAGTTGTGAATATATACACACACTCAAAATAGAGGTCCATTGTGCCAGAGTGCTCAAACATCATTAATGTAAGACTAAGACATAAGTGAACTTCATCTACTTGAGATCTGTTACACACCATCAGGAATCTAATGATCCACAACATGGATTAATCCAATTGTCTGGAGGCAGTAGTTTTGCAGGTTTTAACCCATTAAATACAAATTGCAGATTTACCATTTTATAAAGCATACTATATGTTTTTATAATGACTTTCTACCTTCAAGGCAGCCATTAACTTTCATAAATTTTAGTGCACTATCAAAATCTAAGGTACGATTCTGCAGTGTAAGATTGGTGTCCAATCACGTTCAGTGCCAGTGCAGCGTGAACCTAGCATATCTTTTATGTGGCAAAGCAAAAAGTAGCGCAGTGGAGGTCAAGGTGGTGGGCAGCCATAACATGTCTGAGTTTCTAAACTGTTTCTTTGTCCTACAACCAACCAATTAATGTCAGCATTTTGTGACCATGACCACAAACTGATCTGGCCTGAATCCAGCGTTTTAGTTGTCTAAACTAACAATATCTTTAAGGAATAGTTAAACATTTTGGGAAATACTTTTGGGAAAAATAAAATTTGGCTTTGGCAATAGTGTTACTCACAGCTGCAATCAACTTAAATACATGGAGCCAACAAAACAGCACAGTGGTACACCAAAGGCACACTATGTAATAAGTTACAACGACATATACATTATAAAATGAGGAATGAAATCATAAAAAGATAAAACCATAATTCATAATGTATAAAACTAAATACAGCAGCGCCTCCTTACTTACGAGACTCTACATAAGTAAGTATTCATAAATATTCATAAGTATTCACTTTCTTGCCAAGAGTCTGGTGAGAAGATCAATACCACTCTCATATCTGACCATTATTATAGTATTATAGTATAAGTCAAATAGCCAAGAGATGGTTAGCTCAGTTTAGCATAAAGACTGGGAACTGGGGGAAACCACTTGCCTGGCTCTGTAACAAAACCCACCTACCTGCACCACTGAAGCTCTCTGAATAAGACAAATATATCTTGTTTAACAACACTGTAGTTACCAATTAATGGTGGGAAACATTTTTTACAGAATTGTTTAGTTGTTTAGTTTTAGTGGGTTGAGGTCCCCAAGGTCTCATTTCTTTAGACTACATAAATGAAAATAAGGTGTCACAATTATTTTGACAATTGGTCCCTTTTTAGCGCTTTGAGGAGCCAAGGAATGATGAAAACAGGAGAGCGTCTAAAGGCTGAATCGGTTCAGACTGATGGTCTCGTTATGTGAAAGACCATCATTACGCAGACAAATAATAGGTCTGACTGGATGGACTGTGGCGGCCTCCTAATGCAGAGATCAGTGGTTTGTCTGGGCTGTAACCATTATGTCTAGTCTCTTTCTCCTTTTGTGCTCTTTCCGTCTCTTTGTCTCTCACTCTAACATTTTCTCAGTCATTCATTTTCCTCTTTAGCCCACCCTTGGTCCCTCTATGTATGGAGGACCCTGGGGATGTCGCAGAACCACACAAAGCGAGGATTGCATCACACTGTTGAGATGAGCACAATCAGAAAGACTAAATGGGGCTACAGTAAAGCAGACTTGTTCCCTTGAATCCTTTACAAAATGACCATTGACTTATTTCGTGAGACTGAATATGAGATTTTCTAAATTTGACATGTCGTGTCGAAGCCCATATTTCGTTACACTTCTTTTAAGTTGCCGAAGTGAACAATAACCCAGTGACTTCATGCCCTCGCTGTAAGCAGCTGTGAGTGCCTCCATTGTTACGCTGGATTACAGTAATGGCCCTCTGACAAGTTTTAGGAAGGTGGCCAAAAGGATTAATGCAGATTCACTCCTGTAATGCCCTAAACCGCCCTACCATTAAATCACAGCCTCCTCAGATGACCTAAACACCCTGACTGTGACTGTGACATCAGTTTCGCCTGGAACAATTGTTATTATGTTCGATTTAATGTGCACAACTTCAAATGAATGCTAATGCTAACTCCGCGTCTGCTGGGAATATTTAGCCAGATGTAGTGGAGTCCTAAACGAGACTAACTTGGCTGTCACTAATGAAAGACAGTGCTGACATAATATATACATATATATCATTCACTGTATAAACTGTGATAAATCTGGCAATTCTGCTGTCTATAACACAAAGCTGACAGTGATAATGCTCTACAGGTGTACAGTTACTGCAGGTAGGACTGTGTCTCTGCTCAAGACTGGATCCCTTGGTCCCTTTCATGCTCTGTCCTCTTTTCTCATCAGGGCTGTAATCCCAGATAGAGTCTGCTAAATAGCTGGGATCTGATGTCACACATTCACACACACACACACACACACACACACACTCTAACTGTCCTTTCAGGCCATTCAGACGTTCTATAGACTCTGAATGCTGTGATGAATGGGAGAGTCTTTTCTTAATGCAATCACACACACAAAAAGTGTACACACAAGTGTTGCACACAGAATACAAACTGCATGCAAAGCGCCACATCCTCACACACACACACACACACACACACACTCACACACACACACACACACACACACACACACACACACACACACACACACACACACTCACTCAGAGTTAATGCCTGCCAGCAAAGAGCAACAATAGCAGCCATTTATAACGGTACTGATCTGAGACTCTCAGGTGTCTTAGTTATTATTGACTGTTGCCTTGGAGAAATACGTTTAGTACCTACAAAAGGTATCCCAGCAGGGAATTTCCTTTTTTTTCAAATACATATAATCCAATATTATTACTGTATATTTCAGTATTATTTACTTTGCTGTAAATAACCTTTAATATTTTTCTGTCAAAGTTGATATTTTAATGCTCCCAATATGTCCAAATATTTCCACTTCCTCTTCAGCCGGACAGTGAGTTCAGTGATGAGAGGCCGAGGTGCATCATGGGAGGAAGTGATGTAATAACAGTGTGTTTATTTGCACTAAAGCAAACAGAGCGATTCCTTAATGAAATCCAGGGTGGGACTGTTTACCCAGAGCTCTCTCACTCTTGCTCTCTCGCTCTTCCTCGTGAACAGTGAGGGCACTGTGCTGTGTGTGGTGCCTGCTGGAGAGTGTGCTGGCACTGCGTGGTCCTTCACACACACACACACACACACACACACACACACATTCATTGGCTTGCAGCTCTGTGAAAATATTACCTGTCTTCAGCTGAGCTACATTTTTGCCATCAAACCTGTAATAATCAATCATGGTATTCCAACATGAGACAAATTCTTGATCAGGCTTTGGATGCATGCACAGACAGCTCCACTGTGCCTCCTTCTTACACACACATCAACAAACATCCACAGAGTTGCCAAGGCCCTTGAAAATATGGAAAGTTTGTGGATTTAAAAAGTAACTGAGGCTTCAATCCAGGCTGATTGTGGGAAGTTTAAAAAAATCTTTGCCTGTGTCTGTCTACCAGGATCCGTCCTCAGCTGGCCAAAGAGAAGATCGAGGGCTGCCACATCTGTACCTATGTGATGCCCGGTGAGCCACAGGTGGTCCTGGGCAAGGACAAGGCCTTCACCTACGACCATGTCTTCGACATGGACAGCCAGCAGGAAGCCATCTACGCCCACTGCACAGAGAGGCTCATTGAAAGCTGCTTCGAGGGCTACAATGCCACCATCTTTGCGTACGGACAGGTTGGTCGACAGGCTTTCTTGGGTGTTTCTGGATCAGCACAGTGGCGTGGCACACACACACACACACACACACACACACACACACACACACACACTCTTATTCTCACTCGCTGAGGTTTCGACTTTGCATCGCTCAAGGGGACGGAGCTACTTGCAGCATCCCGAGATTTACAGCAGCATGTGATACGAAGCTGATTTCATTTCATTTCATCAGATGAGTAATAAGGGAGTGAACAGGCCTCACGGCTGCACCAGCTCTGTCAATACACTATATCAGCTGACATGTTCCAACGTGCTCTCACCCCCACAACTGATAGATTAGCCTGAGAGGGAGTGATAGAAGGGGAGTTTATTGCTCAATCAAAGCACTAAACTGCCAAGTCAAAACATTATTTTAAAGGAGTTATTTTATTTTGGGAAATACACTTATTCACTTTCTCATGTCTGCACAGTAAATATGAAGCTATTGCTATTGGTTAGCTTAAATTGCTGTTTTTACACTTACGCATTAAACAAACGAGATGTAACGTGTTCTGTAGTGAGCTTTAAGAGGTTCTATTAGGTGGATGCAGTTACCTTCGGACAGAGCCAGGAGAGCAGTCTTTATGCTAAGCTAAGCTAAGCAGCTGCTGGCTGCAGCTTTATATTGAACGGACAGGTATGAGAGTGGCATCAATCTTCTCACCCAACTCTCGGCAAGTAGGCACATAAGCGTATTTCCCCAAAATATTGAACCATTTCTTTAATAATCTGTTGATACAGAAGTTGACAAATACACTATTTAAAACACACATTTTCACACCCATGTATGGCGGAGTTGAAGAAAAATGCATTCTCCTCCTTTTAAATGTAGTTTTCTTCATGATGCACCAACATAAAAACTTTTAAAACTCTTTGGCTTTTTATATATTTTTTGTGTTCCCGCAGCTCTCTCTAGTTGAACAGCAGTTAAACTTTCCCTCCTCTTAATCTTTCCCTCCGCTCCTCTTCTTTCTGTTCATTATTCTCTCCTCACATTGTTCCTGCAGCCCTTGTATTCCTGTCAAAGAGCCTTTCACAGGGCGCAGTGGAGGCCACACACACACACACACACACACACACACAGTGTATGTGCACATAGTAACCACACAGGTGTTCATTCTCATAGAACAAACACACACACACACGACTGTATGGTTCTCATACATACACACAGGCACACACACTCCAGACAGCGTCTCTTTCAGGCGTTTCGTCGGGGGGTGACGCGTGAATTTGAGCTCAATGATGCATTCCTCTTTTTGTCCCCATGGCGACCACCCCATCCCCTCTGACCCCCCCCATGTTATGAGCTGCACCCCAAATCCTCTGAGACCCAGAAAACAGAGCAGTTGAATGGTCGAATGATACAAATAAGAAACATACAGAAAACACACATGATGAGAGCAGAAATAAACTTTTATTCCCATTTTGTAAAGTAACTGATGACTCCGTCTTCTCCCACACCTCCAGACCGGTTCGGGGAAGACCTACACCATGGGAACCGGCTTCGACGTCAGCATCGGAGAGGACGAGCTGGGTATCATTCCTCGGGCCGTCAACCACCTGTTCAGAGGGATCGAGGAGCGCAGACAGGCTGCCACCGAGCAGGGCAGGCCTGTTCCCGAGTTCAAGATCAACGCACAGTTCCTGGAGGTGCAGAAACACACACAGAGGCAGACCACAATATGATGATTTCACCAGATTTAAACCCAGAAACTGGTGTTTTTCTTTCAAATTAAGGTGCATTTATCAGCACTCAGTCCAAACTCTAAACCCAAAACATCCAGTCCACTTAAGGTCCATTAGTCAGAGCATGCAGACAGCAAGGGTTCAAAGGTCAGCAGGGGGTGTAGTAAATTGTGAAAGGGTGACCAGATGACCCTACAGCCATTCAACTGTCATTAGTCTGTCTCTGTGGTCAGCTCCTGGCTTTAGTTTTAATGGCAAACAAGTGGCTGCTGCTAACAGCTGATGAGGAAGCAGCTGAGGGCAGAAGATGAGGCCGGGAAGTGATAATTATATCGACTAGTCATGCGATGATCTACCTGTCTTATCTATTTTCTGTTTTTTATCGATTTAACACACTCTCCAGTTGTACAACGAGGAGGTGCTGGACTTGTTTGACTCGACGCGAGACGTCGAGGCCAGGAAGTCGAGATCCAACATCAAAATCCACGAGGACGCCAACGGAGGCATCTACACCGTGGGGGTCACCACCCGCACCGTCGCCTCTGCGGCTGAGGTCAGCGTCGACACCCCAAGACGTCCTGAAAGCAGTTTTCTTTTGCACCAGTCCCATCTTTGTCCAGCATTTTAGTTGTACTTACTTAGCAATGGCACATGACCATAGCTAGTACTACTACCAGCACATCTATGACTATTACTACAGCAGTTACACTACTCTAGTATTATTACTACCCGGACTATTTCTGCTAATACTACCACTACTACTACTACTACAATTACTTTTACTGCAGCATCTCATTGGCCTCATTAGCACTGTGACCCATACTGCTTCTACTATGGTTTCAACCATCATTGCAACGGTACTACTACTAATAAATTCCCCTTATTTTAAGAGTAGCAATTCAGTAACAATTGTTTTATCAATATAATCCAATCCTGATAATCTGAAATGCAAAATATTTGTTCCTCCAAACCACCACTATGATTAAAAAATACAAAAAACTACTTCTAGTGGTTTCTGTCCATGCAGTCCAAATAGTTTCTGCTGCTACGTTTTTGAGACATCTATATATGAGATTTATGCCTCCACCTCAATATTGTGGAGGTGAATTGAAGTGTATTTGTTTTGCTCACATCACTGAAAAACTACATTTATACATTTTTACAGCGACTGTTACTTTTAAAGACAAAAATAGAAAATAGTTGCCTTTCCTTGTCAAATCCCATTGATTGCTATATAATGGACTGGTCCTCTGGACGTACCAGTTTCTGTATTAATATCATTGTCTTAGATTTGCTGTGTAGTTTGACCGTCACTCAAAGATGTCTGTGATGTTTGTCTGTTATTCCTCCCTCCCTCTCCCCTGCTGTCCGTTCCCTTCACCTCTCCTCTAACAGATGATGCAGTGTCTGAAGCTGGGCGCTCTGTCTCGTACCACCGCCAGCACCCAGATGAACGCCCAGAGCTCGCGCTCCCACGCCATCTTCACCATCCACCTGTGCCAAGTGCGAGTCTGCTCTCCCGATAATGACGTACGTACTCTAACACACAGCTGAACGTGTTACTGATGTTTTGGTAGATTGTGTATCTTGTATTTATTTTCTGTTCCTTCTCTTCCAGGATAATACAACAGACAACCGTCTAACGAACGACTCAGAGATTAATGAGTTTGAGACGCTGACAGCGAAGTTCCACTTTGTGGACCTGGCTGGTTCTGAGAGACTGAAGAGAACTGGAGCGACAGGGGACAGAGCTAAAGAGGGCATCTCCATCAACTGTGGGCTGGTGAGGAAGCTGAGAGCATGTCAGGGCAGTAACAGGTCATAGTCATGTGATTTAGTGTTGTGTTGTCACATTGCCTACCAGAAAATTGTGTTTTTCTTTTTTCCGGGTCATTCTTTAATTGCACATATCAACATTCACATTTCATTTTGTGGAGCAACAGAGCCCCCAAGTGGCCAGAACTTGAACCGCACACTTAATTTCTGTCCCTAACACTAACAAGTGTCATTATTTATAGATTCACAAGTACAACTTAATGGTGTATTTTCAAAAGTGGAGTGATGTTTCTTCCCTATTTCAGCAAGTTATGGAATTGTTTTTACCCTAAAATATCCAGTCACAAGCTTGTCTTTCTCCCCTGTCTTACCTCAGCTCGCTTTGGGAAACGTCATCAGTGCTCTGGGAGACAGGAGTAAGCGCTCCACTCATGTGCCTTACAGAGACTCCAAACTGACCCGGCTGTTACAGGACTCACTGGGTGGCAACAGGTTTGTGGGGCTGAGTCTTATAAAAATATGGATATACTGTATATCTTGGACGATGTATCAAAAACCTGCTATTTTGATGCTGCAAAAGTTTGCATACCAGCTTTGAAATCAGTGAAATCAGAAGAGCTACATGAATAGTTTCAACCAGTAGAGAGCAGTGCTGCTGTGAATATTAAATATATCTTGCTAGTCTGAATTAATCAAATGTTTACTTGCACCCTATAGGTTAAATATGTCCTTCAGTGTGCCTAAAATAGCAATCCTCATCACTAACTAGCCTGAATTAGTACAAGAAGAACTTATTTCTTCCTTTTAACCATCTAGATTCCCTGGATAGATTAGTCATTTGCAACTTGGCATAAAATACAGTAAACACCCACAATACAGTAATCATTGCTACATGCAGGGTGGGGCACTTCTGTACTCATATATACATATTGAGAACAAGGATGCAACATTAACTGTAAATCTGGTGTTTTTTTATGCAAGTTGCTTTCATCATTAATGCAGTAACCAATTACGGTTTCAATACATTAATATCTAAATTCAGATTTGTATGTAGATTGCACAAAGTTTAAAAGGTTTTAAAGACAATATGAAGACCATCACCGCTCTCCATTTGTGCGTACTCCAGTCAAACAATGATGATCGCCTGTATCAGCCCTTCGGACCGGGACTTCATGGAGACCTTGAACACTCTGAAGTACGCCAACAGAGCCCGAAACATTAAGAACAAGGTGGTGGTGAACCAGGACAGAGCCAGCCAGCAGATCAGCGCCCTGAGGACAGAGATAGCGCGGCTGCAGATGGAGCTGATGGAGTATAGGACGGTAAGAAGGCAGAAGCAAAGGTAGATGGAATAAGAGACGAACAGAGAACGTCAAACCAGTGCATAAGACGTGAGTGGAAAATATTCCATGATATTAACTTCCCTGTCTGATGTTCAGGGGAAGCGTATGGTGGGTGAAGATGGCATGGAGGGCATCAACGACTTGGTCCACGAGAACTCCATGCTGCAGACGGAGAACAACAACCTGAGGGTGAGAGTGAAGGCCATGCAGGAGACCATCGACGCCCAGAGAGCCAGACTCACACAGATCCTCAGCGACCAGGCCAACCAGGCCCTGGCTAAAGCAGGTGGGTTAAAAAACCCTTTGTGCTGTGCTGTTTGTGCTGCCTTAGTTGGGAACTATATTAGCAAGGTGAAAAAACACAAACCATATTAGTTATATATATATATATATGTATATGTATGTTTTTGCAATTGAGGTAAATATTTTTTAGCCTCCTTAACAGTATAGCATTTTAGACAACCTTATGAGACTTGTTGCATATTCTTGATAATCGCCCATGGTATCAATACACTGTTGTCTTGTCAAAAATCACAACATACTTTTTTATTATTATTATTTTTATTATTATTATTATTATAATATAGTACTATTGAAGATTACACGTTTTGGCACATACACAATACATTTCTTGCTATATGTTACCAGATACTTTTAACATTTTATTATCAATATTTTTCATATTGTTTTAAATGTTGGTTGAACACAGTTTTATGTACCAAAAAATAGATATCCATTTGGTTTACTGTTTCAATAAAAGTCCACAGCCATGCTAGCAGCTGTGAACTGAGCTAAATGCTAATGTCAGTATGCTAACATGCGGATGTTTAGCAGGTTTGATTACAAGGTTCACCAGTTTAGCATGTTCGCATGCTAACATTTGCTAATTAGCACTAAACACTATATCATTAGTTTTACAGGTTTTTAGTTCTAAAAAGTAATGGATGAATTACAATTTGAACGTGCTGATGGCACTAGATGAAATGTGAGCTGGTTCACTAAAGCATGTTTCTTAAATGGTTCTCACAGAAGTACTGCAAGAACATGTTAACATGTTACAAGTCTTCTTCTCCACCACGAATCCATGTTAAAGCTAAAGTGATATATGTATATATGTATAGGTGAAGGCAGTGAAGAGATCGGGAACATGATTCAGAACTACATCAAAGAAATCGAGGAGCTCAGGTATGTAGTAACCACATTTTTAATTGAATTTTGTTGTAGTGTTTTAGTGTTATTACTTGATTAGCATCCATTCCAAACCACTTAGGCACCATTGACTAATGTAATCATACAGTGAAAGGAAAGAAACAAGCAAAGGCCGCAGGAATTCAAACCTAAAATGTGTGTTCGTTATTTTGTTTTATTTAATTGAGATCAAGATCTGTTGAAACTTTAACAGCAATTAAAAACACTTGTTCATGACAGTGACACCACACGACTGTAACCCCCCCCCCCCCCCCCTTCCTTTAGAGCTAAACTTCTTGAAAGTGAAGCAGTGAGCGAGAATCTCAGGAAGACTTTGGCTCGGGCCTCCACACGCTCCTCACTGTACGGCGGCCCCGGCTCCTTCTCCCCCGCCCTCCTCGCCCCAGAGAAGGAGGCCAGCGAGGTCATCGAGATGGCCAAGAAAGACCTGGAGAAACTCAAGAAGAAGGAGAAGAAGAAGAAGAAGAGGTACAGTGTTGTTGCTTTAAAGAAACTTTTGGTGTTGAATCTTGTGAAGTCTTCTTGGAGCCGAATTAGAAAGACATAAGCATCGAGAAGAAACTGAAAAAGGAGAGTTTGTCTGTTGCCATGGCGAGGGTGTGTGGCCTGGTGTGTTGTGGGTAATTATCTCCTGGCTCCCTGCATTAGCAGTTTACACCCTGATGTTTCTTTAATGGGATGAAGGCTGCATTGAGATGAAGAAGATAGTAACAGCTAATGATGATGGTTGCTCTGGCACACTGTCGCTCAATGATAATTTGTCCTTTTGTTGTTCGTGTGTCTGTGCACTTTCTACACTTGCGAGGGCCGGCTTGAGATCTGCATTCATTCTGCGCACATTAGAAGCGAGGAATTTTATTTGTGATCTGGTAATTGTTTTCAGGTTGTCTGTAGCGTCTCCACGATCATTCATCATGTGTTTGTGAGACTTTCTGCACTCACCTGGTCTTTCTTGCTGCTCTCTCACTCTCTGTCTCTAATATTCCCTCATTTGCCCCAACTTCTGTGGACCCCCTCTACCTCCTCCTCACCTCGCCTCACCATCCACAACTCCCCCACCACCCCAACCCCCCCAACCTTCTCTCTGAAGACTAAGGCGATACGAAGAAAGTCTGCCCCAAGAGGTTGAACACACCAGGTTTGCTACATCCCATCCAGGATTGGGTCAAATCTGAATCTGGTTCAATTACCAGCAGTGCAAATCATGTCCCTTTGTGCTCCGATTGAAATGCACCAAATAATTGACTTCAGATTCCAGTTTGATTGTTGACCCAGGTCCGAACCCAAATCTCCCTTTCTAAGATCCCAAAGTGACTAATCTGTAACGTCTTCTGCAGCTACAGGTGGTTTACACTCCTGGAGGGAAGCAGATATTTTAACCAGCTCTTACCTCTTCCTCCTAACCCTCTGTTCTGTCTCTTTCTTCCTCTTCACTGCACACTGCAAGATGTTGATCAGATCTCATCATAAGTAGTGTCTCAACCTTAAAAAAAAAAAGGAAAAAAAAGGATAAAAGGTTTTTTTAAAGATGATGGTCTGTAGAATTTGGTCAACAAATCTTAGTAGTGTGTGACAGCCCTTCTTAAAATGAAATCAGCTCATAATGTGGTTGGTAGTAACTGTTAGTCGTGATCATTTTGTCTTACCCAGTGCATCATTAATGTTGCCCCCCCCTCCCATGCAATCACAGTGAAATCATTCATTAATCAACACTGATTCCACATCTACTCCTGATCTGATCAAATAATCATTTGCATGTGATTTACCCATCCATGTTGTAATTTAAATGGCAGTTAATTCCAAATCGGACGTACAGTGTAAGAACTGGGTCTTGTTCGGTAGCTGGCTAACAGCCTTTTCCTCTTTCAGTGTTGTCAAAGAGGAAGTGCCCGACAACGAGCACGAGCGAGGCAACGAGGAGGCCGAGGTGGTAGGTGGAGAATCTCTAAATCGAGCTGTTAGATTGCTATTTAAAGATATTCATGACGCATTTCTTAGTGTGTGTTTTTTGTTTTGTTTGTCTTCTTCATGTGCGTTGCCAGGATGGCAGCGACCACGAAGAAGGCGAGGATGCAGATGGAGAGGAGGAGGACTTTGACGTGGCTGGAGATGAGACGTCCGATGAGTCTGACTCTGAAGAACTGGAGGAGAAAGGTACAATTAGCTGGAGCAAGACAAGCCGTTATGTACAGCTTCTTTGGTTGGTAATAGATGTGGAAGAGGCATCTGGCATCTAATGATGTGTTTGTGCGCAGAAAACGTCCAGGCCGACTTGGCCAACATCACCTGTGAGATCGCCATCAAGCAGAAGCTGATAGACGAGCTGGAGAACAGCCAGCGGCGTCTGCACACTCTCAAACAGCAGTACGAGCAGAAGCTGATGATGCTGCAGAACAAGATCAAAGACACACAGCTGGAGAGGGACAAGGTGCTGCATAATATGGGTAAGACACACATGCAGACAGTAGTTGTTACCTAAATACATCTCTGAAACAGATGAGATATTCTTTCATGATTTTCTTTCTCCAGGTTCAGTGGAGTCGGGCACGGAGGAGAAGGCCAAGAAGATCAAAGTGGAATATGAGAGGAAGCTGAGCTCCATGAACAAAGAGCTGCAGAAGCTCCAGTCAGCGCAGAAGGAGCACGCCCGCCTGCTGAAGAACCAGTCGCAGTACGAGAAGCAGCTCAAGAAGCTCCAGCTGGACGTGACCGAGATGAAGAAGACCAAGGTAAAGGAATAGGTCTTTTCGCTTTCTCTTTTTACGCCTGCCCTGTTGCCGTGCTGATTTTCTCCTGCTGTGTCGTGTCTCTTCCACCAGGTGGTGCTGATGCGTCAGATGAAGGAGCAGCAAGAGAGGAACAGAGCCACCGAGTGCAGGAGGAACAGGGAGATTGCCTCTCTGAAGAAAGACCAGCGCAGAGCAGAGGTGAGAGGGATGGAAACATTCACAGAGAGCTAATATTTGTCATAGTGCTTTTATTTGGTTTATTTTACAGATCAGAAAATATATAGTCATGGGTAAACCCACCTAAACTGAAGGTTTTTAGGCTGATACAGTGCTCTCAAAAAAATCATAGTTAGTGCTCTCAAATTGAGTAAGTTCAGTGGTGTAGTAAAGTAAATAATGTATACATTCCTGCTCTGTTGATGTAGTAGGTTGATTCTTTTCATGACTTACTCAAGGTCGTAGTTTACCAATCTCTCACTTTCCCACTGTAGATGACTGTTCCTTTCCTAATATTTATTCATATTGCAGCACCAACTGAAGCAGATGGAGGCCCAGAAAAGACAACAGGAGTTGATTCTTCGCAGGAAGAACGAGGAGGTGAGTAGAGGGGAGAGTATGGACAATATCGCTGGGTTTGCATCCGCTTTTGTTTCACTCTGATGTGCAAATGTCAAATGCATCAGGTGACAGCTCTCAGGCGGCAGGTGAGGCCCGTGTCTGGGAAGGTGAGCAGGAAGGTGAGCTTACCTGAGCCCCTCCAGGAGCCGTCACATAGAGCCACCGCAGGGAGGATGCATGCCTCTGGAGCGCCCCCGTCCAATGGAGCCAGGTACGGCATACGTGTGTCAAGGTCTGTATCTCACAGTGTTGAGAGTTGTGCGTTTTAACAATTCTAAAAAAGAGCAACGTCTTTCTCCTCAGGAGTTCCCCAGTGCGGATGGGAAGCACCTACCTCAGCAGGACAGCCAGGGCCAAATGGCAGTCGCTGGAGAGACGCGTCACTGACATCATCATGCAGAGGATGACCATCTCTAACATGGAGACAGATATGAACAGACTGCTGAAGGTAACGCAGGAAAATAAAGCAAGAGGAGAAGAAATGATGATTCCAGTCCTGTAAAATAAATGGAAAATGATATTTGCCTGTGAAACCTTTGCAGATATATCTTTGCCATAGCAGTATGTATTATTACATTTACTATAGTTCCAAAAACCCAAAGTTCAAAATGGACGCTGACAAATTTTCCCCCCTGAAACTCCACCACCACTATAGCAACGGGAGGAGCTGACCAGGCGGAGGGAGCGAGTGTCCAGAAAGAGAGAAAAGATGGCGGTGGAGGGTGCCGACGCCGACCGCTCCCTGTCCTCCCTGAACGAGGAGCTTGAGTCTCTGAGCGCCAACATCGACTACATCAACGACAGCATCGCCGACTGCCAGGCCAACATCATGCAGATGGAGGAGGCCAAGGTGAGGTGGTGGGGAATGTGTAGATGTAATGCTTAATAGATGAAAGAAATTGTGGGAATCAAGCCAGTGAATGTGCATTTAACAATGCACAGTCTTGTGTATCACCACCTCCTTAGCTAGTATATGACTGGACCTGTGTGGCTCTGAGGCAAACAATTGGGAAATAATTGCACAGTTTAGCTCCACTGACACCTCCCAGAGCATTTTGGACCCAACTTTGACAAATAGGCATCAGGCGTTTATTTGTCAGAATAATAGGCCCAATGAAACAACAACCACTGGCAGTGCAGCCCCATTACTACAGCCAAAAACTTAGGGCCAGCAGCCTAATGATGCACACTGAACAGCAGATCATAAATGGAACTTTACAAATGTGTTGTTTGAAGAGCATCTGCTCGGCATGGCCTCGCTGGTTCATGTAGCACGCTCACTCTGTCAAGCTGTCATGGTGCTCCATAAATAGTTTTTAATGAATTATTATTGAGCTTAAAGAATGAGCGATCCGAAGTCATAGGAAGGGTGAATAATGGCAGACATTTACTGCTGCTAGCTACGTGTATCAGATGCCTGTAAATAGGAAGTCACTGTACTGTACCATCAATGGCTAGTATTGACTTTCAGAAATTACAGTTTTAGGAGAAGACACGGTATATTAAACATAACTGACAATCTTTTAGAAATGTAGAGAAATATGTGTGTTAGAATTGGTAGTATTTATACAGTTTACAATAATGATAATATTTTGTAAGGCCAGGCAAGGTCGTGCCCATAGTGTCAACCATATCTCAATACCTACTTTTCATTTCAAACTAAGCGGGTATGTATTAGCAAGCTAAGGTTAGCTTTGTCGGTTCAGTTAGCTACACCACACCTGGCAGGTGCTGGGTGTAAATATTTAGCAGCAACGAAGCTCTGTGTAAGAACTAATTTGTGTTCTCTGGACCGAGCCAGGCTAGCTGTTTCCACCCGTTTCCAGTCTTTGTGCTAAGCTAAGCTAACCAGGTGCCGGTGGTAGCAGTATGGTTGCTGTATTTCCCTAAATATTCCTCCACATTTTGCACAGCATACGCTATGGTCAAATACATTGTCCTATGACTTGGTTTCTGACAGTGCCACTTTATTGAATGTGTTATTATTCTGTGCTACAGGAGGAAGGGGACACAGTGGATGTTACCGCGGTGATCAGCTCCTGTAATTTATCAGAGGCCCGCTTCCTTCTGGACCATTTCATGACTATGGCCATCAATAAGGTACCTACCGCCTTTGCTGACCTAATGTTATTTCAGTCTTAATGTTATTAGTGTGTCTTTGTTTGCATTCTCGTACTGACAACAGGTAAAGTCAGGTTTCTGTATTATTCTGGAAGCAACTTATTTAACCTGATAAACCCTTCGCTTTTAGTTTAAGATTTATTATGAGTCATGCAACCCCAGCATGTTCATCCAACATAGATCAATTACAAGATAACAGGAAGCACTCCTTGTGTTTTTATGATTCATTTGATACCCACATCTTTCATACTAATTGGACTGTATGAATTTGATTGCACTGTGATTGCTGCTGTACACTGTTGGTTGTTGTGGCAACTGTGTCTTCTCATCTTGATCTTGCTTTCGTAGCCATGGCTCCTTTTAGAAGATTGAATCCAGTGAGACTTTAAATGGAATGATGTGATTAAATTAAGTTTCAATTAGATTAGATAAGATTAGATTTGATGAAACCTAACTGGTCTAGTGAGGAAATGCGCTCAAACCTAGCAGCAAAGAATAAATAAAGAAGTGGAGGTAACAACAGCAACGTAAGCTAGAAAAGATAAAGATACGACTTCATTGGGTTTTCCTGTTTCTGAGATGTACAAGCAATTAAAAATAATGCACTGCCGCGTCTCCCGTGATAACCTGCTGTGTGGTCACTGTCAGGGTCTGCAGGCGTCTCAGAAGGATTCCCAACTAAAGGTGATGGAGGGCAGGTTGAAGCAGACGGAGATCAACAGCGCCACCCAGAACCAGCTGCTGTTCCACATGCTGAAGGAGAAAGCTGAAATCAACCCGGAGCTGGACGCTCTGCTGGGCAGCGCTCTGCAAGGTGGGAAACGCCCACAAATCGATACCGGTCTGAGCATGTCAATCACAATCACCTTTTTTTTTTTTTTCATTTTATTTTGCAGGCCTCAGTTTTGTTTGTAGGTGTGCAGAGAGACTTAATACTTTGTTCTGGAAATATGCTGTACAAGAGAAAATGTGTCAGCTTATCCATTGAATTCTCTATGAAACAAAAAAAGCCGGCCTGTAAAATAAAGTCGTCTTTGGGTTTGGATTTTGATTTGTTTGTTTTCTTTGTTTGTTGTGTTGCCGTGAACTCAGAGTTAGGTTACCTGTCGCCGGGTGAGTATGAGATGCATAGCAATGTCACTGTGTTTGAGAGCGCGTGGCACATGCGCACTACAAGACTTCCATAAGATTCACCCCCAATTAAAGGAAAATATGGAATTTCTCTAAAAGATCAAAAACAACATTTTAATTTTTAAAAAGCCTTTGCCAACCTTTGGTCTCATAAGTGTAGTTTAATCTTTGTAAAGGCGCGCATATGGCTCTTTGGGCTTAAAGATGGGACTGTTTGGACTTATTTAGTTGGGCGATTCTTGTCCTCTTTTCTTTCTTTTGCCTAACTATATTTGATGCATTAAATGTGCTTTTGATAACTATATTTCTCAACTAAATTAAGGAATCTTGTAGTGTGCATCAACCCCCAGTCCTTCTTTTTAAGAACTAACCAGTTGAAGTAACTCTGCCATTACGTGCATGATGTGTTGTGTTAAGTTTCCCGTTACCCCTCCTGCTAGCAAGTCCCACTTACTCGAGCTGTTGTCACTAAAACTAAACAGCAGTAAAAGTCCACGCTGTGGCAGGACTCAAAGCTAAAGTCTTGTGTGCACAGCAATTTGTATGTCTGTGTTTCTGTGTTCGTGTCTTTCTGCTTCTCTCATGCTTTCTCCCCACAGGACAAACACTGTAGCTTCCAGTGGCATCACACTAATGACACCCGATTGTCCCCCTTTATGTAAAACTAAACCTGGAGACCCCTGACTTTGTTATGAACTGCTGAAGCCATAATCATTATTGTGCCATTATATTTCTGAATGGACGTTCTTGAAAATAAAGTCTGTTAGCAGATATACTGTAGCACACATATGCTTTGCAAATTAAGTGAGAATCCTATTTTTCGCTATGTGTGTTAATGAATGAGTGTGTTTTACTGTACAGAGAATGGAGACGACAGCAGCAGTGACGAGTCCACCCCCAGTCCAGCAACGGAGGGCAGGTAAATCCTGACACACAGGGTAGTGTATGTTTTTATGTTTAACGTTTATGTCATAGTGGGAAAATCACAGGTGTAATTGATAACATTAGTTATGGCTGCACTCCATTTAGGCGTGTCCCTTCCAGTGTCTTTGTATTGTACATGTACCTGGCTTGCGAGACCAGGCCCTCAGTAATGTTATTAATTACACCTGCGCTGCAAGGAGCACACAGGTGAGTTTGATTCTGGCTAATTAGACTCAGGTAGATGTTTGGCAGAGATGGGAGTCACTTGATGCTGCCAAACTGCATGCTCCAATACAAATGATAAAGGTGTATGTTGTCCAGTCTGAACATGTGAACCAAAACAAACAGGAGGGGGAGGTCAACTCACCCACACAGTCCTGTGGAGAGGCTACATGAGTGAAAACACCTGTGTAGGGCGGACCATGGGTGTGTAGGGCGCTATAGGGGATATTATTGGTATTTGTTAGCTGTGTTAGTGGATGTGAGCATAGCTATAAACATTAGCTACAGATACAGTATGTCATTCAAAGACATCGTCCTTTTGTCTGTTCAGTCTTGTAGTTTAATACAGAAACAGTTTTTAGCTTTACTTTATTTGTACAAACAATCATAATAAAAGACACTTTATGATTGAACATACATACATGTACAGGTGAGAAAAGAATCCAAGGGGCTTATACAAAGACATCCCCAATATAAAAAACAAAAGATTCGATTAAGTGTGATAATGAAATAGAAATAGTCCGGTAGTATACGATAAATGTCATTCACACTGGAGAGTTGGAGGCAGCGCCACATATCCTGCCTATATTGCAGCTGATTGCTTGCCAACAACCATGTAAATGTTTTAGCCACACTAGCCGCATGGCATCCAAACTAAGATGATAAACATAATGAAAATGATACCTGCTTAACCTGAGCATGGTAGCATGTAGTGGGTGTAACTAATTAAAAAAAACCCGACTTTGTTTCAGCTCACTGGCATCAGATCTCCTGAAGTTATGTGGTGAATCCAGGCCGAGAAGCAAGGTACTGTACTGTGCATCTGATAAACTGTAAAAAGGTTCCTTAGTAGACCCATGTACTCTATGTCCAATATGCTGCAGTAACAGTAAAAGTCAAAAACAAATGTTCTTGGATACGTATTTTACATCCTGTCCTATTTTACCTCCTGTAAGTACAGCTTTCTCCATTCCACAGTAGTTATTTATAGGACTTGGAACGATTACTAACTGGTCCATTGACTGGTGAGTCAGCTGAATATTGAGCCAAACAATTTCTGGTCCCCCAGGCTCGCAGGCGGACCACCACCCAGATGGAGCTGCTGTATGCCAGCAGTGGAGAGCTGTCCTGTGAATCCCCCACCGGAGACTTCTCGGCCCCTCTGCTGCCCCTCTCAGAGCGCCTGGAAGGGCCAGCAGACATGCAGGGTCACACGCTTGGTCAAACCCCTGACCGCCAGCAAACTGCTTCCCCATCTGCGCTCTCTGCCAGGCCAGCTGGCATGTAAGTGTTAAAGGCAGCATTTCCCAGTGGCAGACAATTATTTCTCTCTGTTTGAAATGTTGGACATTTATTTTGGTTCATCATTCCGTACCTCAGCTCTTAAAATATTGCGACTCCTGTCACTTTTTCTGTAGTTCAGGATCCAGGTCACCTACGGGGACTGAGAGGAGGCACCTGGAGCGCTCGCCCCTCAGCCGAAGGAAGGCGCAAGAAAAGGGAGCCACGGCGACACACATCCCAGCACCCACGCACACACCTCCACTGAGCACAGCAGAGGGTAAAACTAAAGGCAGCGACTACAAATCACTGTAAGTGAGAAGTGCCATCAGTAGCGAAGCGTTACGTATTTTTCTTTGAACGGAAAAATACTGTCCTGGATGACTCAAGACATCCATGAAAGACGGTCAAAGAATAACATTCAATTTCATGTTACTTTGTTTTCTTATTCAGGTTGGAGGAGTCACCTGTAAGCGAAGGCCACAGGTAATGTTCATCTCTTAATTTCTCTGTAAGGTTTTAGCCTTTTAAATAGGTCTTCTTTTAAAATGCAAACTTAAAAGGTATCATGTTATTTTGATGTATCACATATACCGCAGTAGCCACTAGGCATAGCTTTTACCATGTCATGTGTGTTGTAGAGGCGTGATCAACCCTGTGGCGGCCCCGAAGAACAGCCGTGGGGCCAAACTCCAGTGTGTCTACGTAGCAGAGGGCCACACCAAGCCTGTCCTCTGCGTGGACGCCACAGACGATCTGCTCTTCACAGGATCCAAAGGTAAAAAAAAAAAATCGTTTCATATTTCTTTCTTTGAAAAAACCGCCCTTAAAAGAATGTTTCCTTTTTATTGTTAATTCTCCAACATGTGCTCCGTGTGCGTGATTTCAGACCGTACATGTAAAGTGTGGAACTTGGTGACGGGTCAGGAGATCATGTCTCTGGCAGATCATCCCAGCAGTGTCGCCTCAGTCAGGTATTAGTACACAGCAAAAGTTAAATAGCAGTGGCATTTAGTAGCAGTAGTGCATGGGGTGCTTTTGATAAAGTACTTTGTCTGTTTTCAGTGTTTTTGTTCTTATATTTCAGGTACGCTTCTAGTCTCGTATTCACGGTTTCCACTGCTTACATCAAAGTCTGGGACATACGAGACTCGGCCAAGTGTATCCGCACACTCACGTAAGTACAACGTCGTCTTCTTCCATCATCGCAGCTCATCATTGTCTGAGCACAATGCCCCTAATGAGGATGTATTTTGCGTTTTATTGTGGATGTCAGGTCGTCGGGCCAGGTGGGTTCAGGGGACGTCTGTTCCTCTGCCAGGAGTTTATCCATCCCACCAGGAGAGAGTCAGATCAACCAGATCGCTCTCAACCCCTCTGGCTCCTTCCTCTATGCCGCTGCTGGCAATGCTGTGCGCATGTGGGACCTCCGCAAGTGAGTTCAAACACATATTAGAGTTGTTCAAACCGCTCAGACGGAGCAGAAATAATCTCCTCTTCTTTCCGTTCTTCCTCCAGGTTTGTATCCACGGGGAAGCTCACTGGCCATTTGGGACCTGTCATGTGTCTGACTGTGGATAAATTGGGTAATGGGCAGGATGTTGTCCTCACTGGTTCCAAAGACCATCATATTAAAGTAAGAGAGACACACACATAACTGTCATAAATTCCCATTTCTGTATGTGTGTGCAGTAAACTACACAAGAAGCAGTTGTATCGTGGGTATGTGCGTTTGTTTCTCCAGATGTTTGAGGTGGCAGAAGGTGCTCAGGGCAGCATCACCTCCAGCCACACGTTTGATCCCGCTCACCAGGACGGCGTGGAGTCTCTGGCCGTGCACAGAGATGTTTTCTACAGTGGCTCCAGAGACTACTACATCAAGAAGTGGGACTTGGCCAGTAAACAACTGCTACAGGTACGCTGACACCGTAGCAGCATAGTATTACGTAGCCCCCCCCTCCCAAGAGTTCAATTTATATGATCTGAAAAAAGTTTCAGCAGAGTTTGATCTGAGACAGAATAAACTCTGCACTAATTAACTGGCTGTTGTTTCCTCTAGCAGTCTGTCAGCGCCCAGGCAGACTGGGTTAGCGCTCTGGGCGTGGTGCCAGGCTCCCCGGTGTTGCTCAGCGGCTGCAGAGGAGGGCTGCTTCGCCTCTGGCACGCCGACTCCCTTGCGCCCCTCGGCGAGGTCCGGGGACACGACAGTCCCATCAACGGCCTGGCCACCAACAGCAGCCAACTGTTCACTGCCTCAGAGTGAGTCACAGGGCATGCTCGTTTTTTTTTAATGCCTTTTCTCATTACTGTCAAATCTGTAGTGATACGTTGCTATCAAACATACTGAATCTTGAGTCTTGTGTGTGTGTTTTGCAGTGACCGCACGGTGAAGATTTGGGAAGCCAAAGGATCTCTGGAGGAAGGAGTCCACTGACACCTGTTCCCTCATAATCATAGAGCGGACCTGAAATCGAGGATACTTTACCCAATCATAATGAATCATTTGTGAAGCAACTGCATCACCCATGACTTGATGAAGAGTTGGATGGGAGCCCAAAGTGGGTCTGGGGCCCTGAAAGCCTGAAAAAGAATCTTTAAACAACTCTGATCCTTCACTGATGCTCCACAGGGATCAGTTTCAGGGAAGTCTAATTAGATGCGATTGCTCTCAATCTTTCAAGCTGAGTGTATTTAAAGACTTTTTTTGGGGGGGGGCAAGACAGATCACAGTGGAGCCCCTCAGGTCTCCAGTAGAGCTCCAAGGACTACAGAACAGCTGCGATGGACAGCGCCTTTCATAACTGCAACAGAAAACAAAAAAATGAAAGTAAAAATATGGACTTATGGATCTGTGTCAATCGATCTGGGAGTCTCTCCTGTGCTTTCAACATTCCTCCCCTCGGTTCAGCTCTCCACAACATGGATACCTTCTATGCATATATTGAATTTTGCAGAAGCAGACAGCAGGTTTTGATTAAATGCTTTGCTTCCTCGCACCGTATCTATGTCCACCGAAACTAAGATTGCTGCAAGAGTCTGTGTCCCGAAACAGTCTGTCCTGTGTGTTCACATGATGCGTGGTGTGTTGTGTCTTCCTGTCATTGCTCTGCAGGTCATTTTGGGTATGTGTGCGGTCTCTGTAACCAAGGACCAAATAACTACTGAAACTGCATATGGTCTTATTCTTCAGCTGTTACTGCCAAACCCTCTAGTGGAACATGAGAGGGTGAATATAACATACTGCGCTCCTTTGACAGGGTCCTTACAAATGCTCTGTATTTTTTTCCTAGTATTTAAGTCAGTGTTAAGCCAGTGTTCATTAAATCAACTGCTGGACGATATTATGTCTCTCTAAAACTGTGTTATCACCGCTGGACAATAATATTCCTACATACAGCCTTACAAAAGCAGAGAGCAGCAACTACAGAAAGTTTGAAGGCTACTTAGTCAAGCAGAGGAACATAATGGTAATTCATAACCTTAGCTTTGTTGTCCATTTGCACCGATGATCTATTAATTACTCTATATTTAAATATGTTAGCTTAACCACATCAAATAATTGAAAAGAAATCCTCTAGTTTCAGAGGCTGAGACAGCAGTTACTGCTGCTCTGCTAAGCCAGGCTACTTAGCTTTTAGCAGCACTAGTTTGTCTGTTTTTTCCTCTATAGATCCTCTTAGATTTAGCTAATGCCTTATTTATGCAGTATAACAAACTCGGTTGCTAAGATGTTGGAAGGTAAAAAATGGAGGAAACAGGTAGGAAAAAATGGGTAAACTAGCTTTCACTGCAGTTTGGTTTTTACCTCTGTTTTCCCTGCTTTTATCTGTAACTAACTGTTACAAATTTAAAATGGAAACTAATATAGGTGTTTCAATGTTTCCCAAACTCTCACGACGGCTTTAATATTCCAGTCAGTGATGTGTTGTCAGCGGTCACAAATGGCAGCTGGGTTTCTGGTTTCAGTATTCTCTGGTTGATGCGCAGACAGTTTCCTTTAAGGATTTGTAGCCTTAAGTGGTGATTCTCTCTCTGCTGAATGGTTCTACTTTCCTGTCAGCACGCTCCCCTCTGGCTTCTCTGACCCGCATCTCTTCAGGTCTCCGGCAAACATTTTCTCACTTCCAGGATTTAGATTCTCCAGATGAAAAGGTTACCCACTGAGTATTTACTTTCTCTAACCTTTACTCGCCTGTGCAACACTTCTACAGCTGAAGTAGCAGCAAGTGCTTTTAGGAAACTTTTGCAAGAGTCGTATAGCATGTAGTTTAACAAGGAGAGGCTGTTTCTAATCTGAGTAATGTGAATGTAAATCATTCATGTCGATGGAATCAAGCACCTTAGATGTGTGTTTTTCAATCCAAATGATGTGATAAGTTCTCATTCTGTTTTCCATGTACAGTACTGTTCACCTCTGCTGTCTTAGTGTCTGTAAACTGCACACATGCTGCAGTTAACTGTATCAAACCCCATCCAATCTTTTAAATGTGAGTCTAAAATGCTACTATTTATTTATTTTTTGACTTTTGACTGTTGTGTCTTCCTTATCAATCAGAAATTTTGAACTCATTTCCATTAATGCCTCTGGTATCTCAGAATCACAGATGACGGACTGCACAGAATATATGGGATGGATTTCTCCATAACCCGAGGTATTATCAGTGCCTGTAATAAACAAAACAGTGCGTAGTGACTCTAAATGGGGTCTATCCCTTATTAAAAAGGTCAGGTAACCATGAACTACTGTATCATGAGTATCCTTCAAGTTTATTGGAAAAATACTTGCTGCTCTGTTTTGGATAATGGAGGTAGAAATAGTTAGCAATGCTAAAGCCAATGGGACTAAAATAATTGCACTGAAAAATCTCATTTTTTGCAACTTTAATCATTTTTTCCCCATTGTCTAATAATGCATAGGACTAAAATAGCTAGATTAGTTACAGAAACTGTTTTTGGTCCCATGGACTTACACTTGAAATTGCTAAATAAATAATCCCAAAAAAGAAACGATCTGAGCTGTAAGTATTTTTTTTTCAGTTCCTAACTAATTCATAATAAATCAGATAGGCTGCTTAAAATCGTAATGATCCTTCTAATTGTAGATGTATCTTATTTTGAAATTTGACTGTAAATCTGCTCTTGTGTAAATACGACTGTGGTTTTTTCTTCCTGCTGATTCTCTTGTGCACACTTTCAAGTGGTAAAAAAAAAATCAGATGCAGTGTGAAAATAAATTCTGAAATGGTTCTCCAAGTTTTATGTCTTCATTTTTCTTCATTTTTTTTAACCATGATTAATGCGTTATGACCACATGGTGGTGGTAGTACTGTATAATGACATGCGGTGTACCGGATAAGTAATCATATTGGATTAAAAATGTAAATGACACAGTCAGGTCATATGCAGTCTGTAGGCAGTCTGTTTTTTCTTGTTTTATTTCATCTGTATTATTTGTGTTTGGGGCTCAGTGGTTACCTCCAAGTGACCCATAATTACTTGATTTATAAAGAGAGGAATAAGGGAGTGCTGTACACATACAGTACATTACCTCACATGAATTTGCATATCCTCTGGATCCTTTCTGCCCTCACTAAATCATCATTCATCTGCAGCTGCTTTCATTCCTCTTTTAATTAAAAATTTCAGGCAGTAATATTATATCCTATGATTCGCTCCAGCGCAGTAGACAGAGAGAGAGAGAGACGGAGAGAGGTGAAAAAGGGTAAGAAACTTCCCCTGAAGACACAAATTAGTGTGAACAGTGATGGACGGATCAATATTTAATGTTCAGCTGTACCGAGAGCAGCAGAGTGTTAATTGGCCTTGCAGGAGCAGAGCATCGACTCACAGCTACCTCACACTTCTTCTGTGTGCTGTGTTGAACTTCTTTTCTATTCTATTGTACTTCAATACTATTCTTATAAGTACTTTTGGATGACATAACACACCCCCGCACTTCACCATACAACCTGATTAACCCAACATAACTTATTTCCTTCCATTTTGAGAAGTGTGATTACTTTGCATTAATGTCATCACGTTGTCAGCTTGGAAATCAGATAGCCACCTTGTCCTTACTGTATACATGCATATGATTCACACACAAGCCAATGCCTATAATAGAGGATTATGTTAGTTAACTACCGTTGTTGGTTTATTGTATGATAACAGAGTATTTGATATTCAACAGGTGACAGATGGATGTTCAGCAATGTCTCACTTGCCTATTTGGTCTGCATGCGACCCTGACCATGACCTTCATCTGACCTTTAACCTTAAGGGAATAGTTTGACATTTTGGGAAATACTTATTTGCTTTCTTGTTGAGAGATAGAAGGGAAGGTCGGTACCACTCTCACTCTAAATATGAAGCTAGAGCCAGCAGCTGGTTAGCTTAGCTTAACACAATGATAGAAAGTAGGTGGAAACTGCTAGCCACCTACCAGCACCTCTAAAGCTCCCTTAATAACACGTTGTATCTCTATGGTTTCATCTGAACAAGCAGAAATGTAAAGCTGACAAATTATGATTTTGAGGGGATTAACTATTTCTGTCCAGAGGCAGTGACTTCCACCGTGATGTTGCCAGGCAACCATCACTGGCCCAGATCAAAAAATAGTTCCAACATGTAACTTTTAGCTAGCATCCCTGGCTGTAGCTTCATATTTAACCGACAAACGGAGAGAGTGCTATCGACCTTCTCATCTTACTCTCAGCAAGGAATTGAATAAGCGTATTTCGCAAAGAAAATGTAACTATAATTTCAACCTGACTATTTCTAACATCAATCATAAGATGACCCCTACTCCAGATCCTATCTAGATGTCATATGATTATGAATATTACCAGAAACTGTACTCACTTGTAGTGACATAGGGTAATTTGATATGAAGTACAGTCAACATTGGACTACAGTGTGACCTTGTATAAGCCTATGAGTCTGCCTTCTGTCAAACTATCAATGCCCACAGTCATCTATTTGCTTATTTTTTACAATGCAAGCTAATGACATGACAGGTTACCGGATCACGAAACTCTTAGCTGGGAAACAAGTTTGTGAAAAACATCTGCATGTCTTCGTAAAACAGCTTTCATACTTGGCCTCCAAGTTTCTGTCCTACCAGCTCCTCAACATGTTTACTGTGTACGGGAATCAAATGATACTCATATTCCTGGCACTCTAGAGCACAAGCCAGATGATCAGGTTTCACCAGGAATCAATAATGACTCCTCAGACAGACAGCGTGGCCTGAGAGTTCCACTTTCAGTTTAATCGTAGCATAATCTATGATGAGTTCGGATAGTATATCCTCCTCTAATCTGTTCAGTGAACACATTGATCGGTGAAATGTGTACGGGCCCCACCGAATGCTCTTGTTTCACAGTTAAATCGGTCTGAATGATGGGATTTGTACAGCTGCAGGTACTTTGTATTTACTGAGGAATTCAAATCAATACAAGTTCATTTCTATGTGAAATGGCCTGGGATGAGATTTAGCCCTGTCTGTGTGTGTGTGTGTGTGTGTGTGTGTGTGTGTGTGTGTGTGTGTGTGTGTGGGCCAGGTTCCCTTAAGAAATAAAAGTGTGACAGAGATGCACATGTTTTGGACCATCTCAGTATTATTTTCCCATTATTGTTTGGCAATTAGTTGGTGCATTAGAGAATTGTACTGTGCATTTTATTGTTTCTACCTAAATCATGAAAGAAGTATGGGCATCATTAGCAGCAAGAATGTTTTGTTTTCTGACATTCAGCGAGCTATTCGCTTCAACCTGCGGCATGAAAAAACACACCTAATTTGCATTTCATTTCTTTGATAGCCCTGTGGAAACAAACCCAGAGACAGAATTGTTGGAGGAAGACGTGTCTGAGATGGAAACAGAAACGAGGAAAGAGGGAAGAGATAAGGTGTGGGCAAAACAGGCAGAGACACCCAAGTGGTAGTTAAAGGCGTTTATCGGAGCGGCAATGAGGCTCAGGAGGACAGGGTCAATATTCACCACCCCGGCTGCTATCTCTGAGTGTCCACCGAGTGAATCCTCCGGCTAAAAATACCAGCGCTGCTGCTTTATGACCAGAACTGATGAGCCGTGATACTGCTGCTTGCTCTCTTAATGTGGCTACAGAAATCAACCTTGTCCCCCTCTCAGCGGATCCCAGTTATCAAGCTAAACAGATTTGGGCGAACACTTTTAATAGGCCGGGGAAAGCGTTTCAGCATGAAATTAGAGGGCAGTGCCTTTGAAGAGATGACATCTGTGTTTCCTTTACTGAATCAGTTTGAGTTTTTAATGCCTCAACAAAAAGAGAGAAACAAAGACTACGGGAGATGAACACCCAGCAAGAGATCTTGAGTGTGTAGGTGTGTGTGTGTGTGTGTGTGTCTGTGAACATGGGGGAAATGATGAGAGAGAGAGAGAGAGATGAGAACGGCATAGTGAGCAGGTCAAGTGTGTGCCATTGTATACATTTGACAGAAGGAAGCTCTCTCCATATAAGTGCAAGGTCAATTGTGTGTTAAGTGTCTAAGTGTCGGTGACTATTAAAGCTGGAGAGCTCTCCAGTTGAACGCTGTGTGGTGGAGAGTAAATTAGCACATTAGAGATCAGAACTACCTGGGACTTTATCACCAGGAGAGGCTGGAAGGCATGGCTGAGATGAAAGAGAAAGATAGAGGGACATTTTTGCACTTTGTACTTTGTACCAAGTCAGATCTAGCTAATGTGTTTAAAATACTAGTTGCTGGTAGCTAGCTCTAGGAAATGTCTGTAACTCATTTGACAGGGATTTTCAGGCACGCTGGCAGCGCAGACAAGATAAGGAAAAATATGTTGTTCATAAAACATATTTTGAACATACAAACACATTAGTGGCTGTCTTCTCATGTAAACTTCACAGAACCATAATTTCATGGCTTAAATTAACAAAGATATGTGCCATTAAATAAGCATAAATTACTTTCTTTATTAATCTCCATGAAAATATAGGACTGTGAATACACATTTTAATTTGATTCTCACACTAATATGTTGTGGTTTTACAGTGAATCTACTAAAATATGAATGTAAAACTCCCGGTTGCAACACGTATTGTCCATAAGTGTACCAAATGTTAGGTTAAGTAAGAGCACTAAGGTTTTAAAGGGCAAGCAGTGTAGCAAGGCGTCCTTTTGTGGGCCAAACCTATCCAAGACCTTTTTTTAAACAGATCATCTCTTGGAGCTAATGAGAAACATATTTACAAGGACTAACGACCACAAAATGAGGGAAATTCAATAGGGCATAGAAAATGTATCCAAACCTCTCCAAACAACAATATGAAACAATATTGTCCATTTGTAGCATAGGACTTTGTTTGTTAGGGTGACTTTTACAATTATTTATATCTGCCTGGCATGGCTGAAATTCAGCTCTCCAGTCCTCTGGCCCTCTGCAGGTCTTACCACTCTGTGAAGCAGAGATGATCCAGGATTATACACAGAGGGACAAGACCTGCACTTGAAGCTTGTTCGGTGTTTCTTCTTCAGGGGGGGACACAGTACTTCCTGCCTGTTGTTGCCTTGTCAGAGACACAGGAAAACATCCATCAGGTCTTCAATGCGATCGAGGAAGAGAAGAGTGCTAATACCACACATTATAATATACAGTCTTTTCAACTAAAAACAGACAACAGAGGTTATAAAAGAGGCTAAAAGTATTGAAAACATGATGCTATATGTCGAGGAATGTTTTATTGGCATTCTTGTTGCTATGATAGCGATATTGTGGCGGTGATAAAAATGTTTTTAAATGACTTTAAATGTAGTGATAAAAATATGAGGAGAGTTAGAAGATGTAGCAATCATTACTGATCAACGCATCAGACTGCATTTCAATCAAGGCCTAGTCTTGCATAGCCAGACCTTGTGTACAAAACAAGCAAATTAGCACATTTCTAATTCTAATAATCTAACATATTTGTAGTTTATAGGTTGCTCATAATTTTGAGTCCCACATTTGTATAATACAGCTGGCAAATGGCAGATGCCAGCATCCATACACCAGGGGGCACTGCAGAGAGGGGTTAAGCCAGTGGCGCTACAGTCCGGTGGTGATGATGTGATATTTACTCACACAAATGGCTCCTGTCTTTCTGTCTGTACCCCATGTTTATGTGTGTGTGGTGTGTGTGCTTGTTTCACTGTGTGTCCATTCATTTTTGCCCCTGTGTGTGTGTATGAACCCATACACCCCACCCACCCATGTGGTCATGGGGCGGTGGCATGATGTTTGCCCAAAGGTGCCGTAATGGTTTTTCTCACCATGCCACACATCCAGCCCAGGGTGAGTTGGTGCATGGGTGTGTGTGTGTGCATGTGTGTGTGTGTGTGTGTGTGTGTGTGTGTATGTGTGTGTGTGTGTGTGTGGGTGTGTGTGCGCGCACATGTGTATGTGTATGTGTGTAAGACAGCTATATTTAGAGACGTGGATAGCCAGTAAACACACTGAGTAATACTGAGATGCGTCATTTTAAGATCCTATGATTCTAGCATCCAAACATAGTGCTTGCACACACACACACACACACACACACACAATATGCCGCACATAGCAAAAGTCTTTCACCTGCAGGGCAGTTTGGGATACTTGTGAGTAGGAATGTGTCCCGATGTACCCTCACACACACACACACACACACACACACACACACACACACACACAAAGGAGAGTACAGTATCAGCTATTTCTCTTGATGGCACACACATGCTTTTTAACAACCTCTCTATAAACACACACACCCAGAGCGAAACTTTTTTTTAGATACTGTGGGCCTCTTTTTGAAGCACACACACTCATACACACAATGTCCTCATCATGTGAGCCTCCTCCTTATCCCTTCACATTCATCATGCTGTCGTTCTATTCTCTGCCAGTGGAGGGTCTCCCTTTCAGTTAATTAAATCAGATGCTTATCCTAATAGCGTGGAGAGAGAGAAAAGAAAGAGAGGAAATAGAGAGTGAGACTTATTCATGTCTCAACACAAACATTAATAATAATAATACTAATAATTTCCTCACAGACTCCTGAGACCAGAAAAGTGTGTGGCAGAGGGACTGAATGTGCTGCAGCACATATACTCTACTTTCTGGGCACACACACAAGACTGGACAGGGGCAACTACTCTGGCTTTTGATCATTTGTAGAGGGACCCTGTGTCAAAATCTTGTAGTGAGATCTTAAAGGTGCACTCCAGCGATTCAGTATTGGACCTCCATGTTGTTGAGGGACTTGCAAGACACAGATCAACAAAAAAAAATGCCAAAATCGAAGCAGCAGATGAGATATCCTGACGTTCAGTCATAATAGGTTAAGTCTGTAAAAACTCTATCCTCCATTTCCCATAATACAAAGCAGCATCTTTTGTTTGACCCTTCCTGCCTGGTAGCAACAACAGCTTTCATCTTGCCCCCCCCCCCCAACTGGTTAATATGGCCATGCAAGAAGGAGTGAGGGGTATTTCATGCCAACAACCCACACTGAATTGAACTCGAATAAACTGAATTGAACTGATGTGAATGTATTGAATGAGTATTGAGGGCAGGGGAAATGTGCGCACGCCTACACACACACACACACACACACACACACACACACACACACAAACATACAGGAAAGACTTTTCATGACAAATTTATTCTATTTTCTTGACGATTGTATCATTGTCATTACTTCCATGCCAGTAAATCTGCTGGAAATGAACTGAGCAGAGGTCAACGGAGCCGAACTGAATTGAAAGAGTGAGAGGCAGACAGAAAGAGGGGAAGGGGGTGGCAGAGAGGCATAAAGAAAGAGGGAAGGGAGAAGGAGAGCAGAGAAGCGCACTCACAAGAGGAGGAGAAAGGGAGGAGTGACATCACATCTCTCTGCCTCTCTCTCCCTCTCCCTGGCACCTTTGCTCCACTTCTCGCCGAGGAGGCGCGCACACAGTTTCTCTCTGTGCTCCTTCGTCGCTCATAAAAAGGGGCTGGACCTCACGGAAAAAGGGGAAAGGGAAAAGCAAAACAATTTCTGACAGGATGAACAACAGTTTCTTAAACATGGCGTCGATAGGCGACTTCGACCCGCTCAACGCGTCTATCCCTGCCACCAAAGTTGAAATCACAGTGTCCTGCAGGTAGGGGAATGTGTCTGTTTAACCTGTTTTTGGTCTTACAGGGTTACGGAAAAACACCGAGCTGTGGACGCAGCTGGAAGTCACATGTGTACTTCAACTCCGTCCAAGTTTCTGTTTAGTTTCAGGCAAACGTATTTAATAACGGCGAAAGCACTGAGAATAGCGTGAAAAATGTCACATTTACGCTATTTGTGGCGAGGAAACGTCAAATTGTCTCAGTATTACAGTACCTGACACACTAAGTAACGTTAGCGCTAGCTAAATTAGACAGGTGTGATGCCAGTTTGCCACTTTTACTCCACTTCCGTGCTGTTAAAACGAGCTATAATAACAACTATTTCATGATGACAACATAGGCACAGAACTATTACCGCAAAGGTGTATGTCATATGTGAATACTATGTTGATACTGTATCGTTAAAACACCAATACTGGAACTCACTTTTAAGTACCAGAGACGCAGAGCTTAACGTTACTGTATAACATTAACGTGACACGGTTTAGCATCTTCACTGTGATACTGGGACAACATTTTATGGCTATTGCAAACATATTGTCGAATGTATAGTCACCCTTGAAGACCACATTAATAATATATAATAATATAGTGATACCATAGGAAACAGAAACAGTAGGACAAGATATAAACTGGTTGTTTGATATCAAAAACACTGTAGATATTTAAGTTGGATACCCGCCATTGTGTCTGTGAAGTGTACCAGGATGCTAATGAGTTATTACTAATTATTTAGACATTTCATACTGTATCTGTGTGGCTCCTCCTTAGAGTTGTTTGCTGTTATTTGCAGTATTTGACATTGTATTTGAGTCTTGCTGTTGTTGGTTGTCGGTCACCAGTCTGCAGAGAGGCATCACTTTGGCGTATCAAAAGCATATTAAAGGAGTTAAAAACATTACATGCAGTTATGCTGTGTGGACATGCGAGTGTGTTATCTGACGTGATGGGAAAGGCAGGGGACAAGGCTAGTGTGTATTTAACCCTCTTTGAAAGAGGTATTTCCCTCTCATTCAGGGAGGCTTTTCCTCTCTGCTTACGAGCCGGGCGAGAAATGCAGAGAATGTGGTTTCTCTCTGCCAGACTGGTGACCCACAGTAGGCTACAGGCAGTATGCTTCACGGGTCAGCCACATGTTCTCAGAAGCCCCCCTGTAAGGGAATCCAATTAAATGTGTCACGTCCATCAAATGAAATGGGTCGCATGTTACATGCGCTGTCAGTGATGTCTTTTGCCATGGAGAGGTTTGGATGCTTAGGACAGGGGACATAAAGAAAAAGCTGTTGAATTGAACAGTTGACAGTGTACATTATAGTGTCACAGCCCTGAAGCTGCACTGTCATTGTAAAATAGGTTACAGTGTTTCTGTTTAACAGTGATGTCGTCAGCAGTCCAATCTCTGCAGGCTATAAAACATGCTGTTAAAAAAACTCAAGCTCAATATGATGCAGTGTATGGGAGTTTCTCTGTACAGGTGATGAACCTTCACAGGAGATCGTGCAGTGTGCCTGTGTATCTGTCCAGCCTGCAGTTATTCAAATGTTCAAACAGAATTCTAGTAAAAAGGAAACCTTTTCCTGGATCTAGAAAAACCTGTTCTGTATCAGGGCTTGGACAGATACTCAAATGAAGTGAAGGAAATTGAAACAGAACATTTCTCTGCATGTTTACGTTGTTGATGTGTTTTGGCTGTGTTCCCCCTGCTGTTGGTACATTATTGTGGTTTTAGTTCGGTTTTTTGTTCTTCCTCAAACATGATGTCTGAAACGCTGCCGGTCAGATTGGGGTGACGTTATTGCATTGCATTGAATTGCACTGAATTTTGGCATTGTGTTAACCCTAAAATGCCTTCTTCTACACATAGAGTGGAATTTACTTTAAACATGCTACGTAAATCCATATATCCTTTCGATTTCCAGTAGCTGGTTCAGTAAGAGTGCTGCACAATTGAGCCCTAAATCAAATGTCTAAATCAAATGGCCTTAAATCAAATGTCAGGACAGAAACGGTTTCCTACCCTGCCTGAGTCCCTCAGATACTGTAGTTACTGTATCTCCAGAGGGTTTTAGTGCCATCTCCTTAGTAACAGAAAGATCATGTAATCTTCCAGCAGAATATATGAACATGCTTGGCAGGGTTTGCTAATGTCTGAGTCACCCAGCTCTTCAGTCCCCGGGGGGGGAGTGTGTTTTGGTGGCTGTCCTACCACCTCCAACCTGAGGTAGAGCGGGAATGCCATGGTTACGGCCAGGTGTGTGCGCGCACACATTTGTGTGAGCTTATAGCACATATGTGGTGTGTTTGTGTGCATGTTTCATTGTTTTTTTAAGTGGACACAATGGGCAGTGTACAATATCACCATGGTTACCACTTTTTTAAAGTTTCCCTCTGTGTGTGTAGAGGCGGGTGTTAGGGTGAGAAATTTCACTGAGGAGACAATGACTTAAGAGAGAGCAATATGAATGAGTCTCGTTATATCAGACAATTTGGATTATAATGTCTGTAATGTGGTTGGAATGATAGTCACTGTCATTTACAGTTGATGAGAAAAAAGTTTCCAAACAGATCATTTAGTTGAGTCCAAAGTCTTATGTTTGAGCGTATCTTAATTTAGCTCATTTCCAATGCAGATGGGCATTCCTGAAACACTTTGAGTGTACAGCCTGGTTTTAAGATGTTGCCACCTGTTTCGGGAAAAACTGAGGCGGGCAATTTGCCACCAAGTGGTACATCGTTTTTGCTTTTAACTTGTTATTCATACTTATTAAGCCTTTTTAAGACACTGAATGGCTTATTAAAGTGGAGGTTTTTCCAATGAGGGAAAGAGAGAGAAGAAAGCGAGAGAAGAGGAAGAGATTGAGAGACTTGGGCAGATACTCTCATCTGAAGTAGCTCTCCTCATGTAATTGTTGTATAGTCAGTGGTGACATAACCGTTACAGAAATATTGACAGACCCTCTTAGCCTGTGTCTCCAGCTAATTCAGATAATGCTCTGATGCTATGGGGCAATGAAGTAAGAGCTGGGTTCAGACTCAGCAGTGAGCTGGAGACATTTTGCTGATCGATGGGAGAGCCTGAGGTATCAGCTGGGATCAATGCGCTACCAACTCTGCCTACTGCGTCGTACAAAAGCACACATGCATAAAAATATGTTCACACATCCTGTATAGGTCCACATATATGAATGACTGTACGGACCAACCGTCCTTCACCCACACTCAAACAGTCACAGAAGAATAAATTACTCCCTGATGCACTTTAGCGTCAGGGACTCTGCTGTGAATGGCCTTAAGCCCAAATATTCCATTATGGCCATCGATCAGGCCAGCACACAGGCTGTTACCTGTTCTTTCACACACACAACTACACACAAAAGAAATACTTCTCATATTTCAAATGAGTGACATGCTTAGTACATTTCTTGGTGGTTATTCATTAATCAGATATTTATCATTTTGCCAATTATTTTTGTGCAGTCGCTTGTGTTTAGATAATACTAAACTTTTGAGAACTTTGTCTGAAGTCACAGTGAAAGAGAGTGTCAGAAATTGAAGTGCTCCATGCTGGACAATCTGCCGGTGTATACTGTATTATGGGTTGCTGTTATCACTCAAACACACAACCAAGCATGCTCATGTGTGTGTTTGTTTGTGGTGGATTGCTTCGTTTCAGGCTGTTTCTTTAGTCTTCAGTGCAAGTCCTTTTTCTACCAGCATGATAGAAAAGTGAGAAATGATACACACAAACAAGCTCGCTGTCCCAGAAGAATGACCCTAACAGAGATAAAAAAGGGACTCGCTTTCGAATAGGATCGAAACAGTTTTTTCCCTCCAATGTCTTCCAGACTGCTTGACACATCTTTCTCTCTCTCTGTGTCTTGCTATACATCCCAGCACTGTCAGCAAATGTCATAACTGTTGACAGTAATAACTCCCCTACCCTCTTCTGTCTACCTTCTCTCCGCTGTCGATGAGAAGGATTAAGTGGTTTCCAGTATTTACTGTTGCCACAACATATTGGTTGTGGTGTAAATGAAAAATTGAGAGACAGGTGCTTTTTTTATTGTTGGGGCTGGCTTCGTCCTCCGTGTGTGTGCTGTAAATATGAGCACATGAGGTCTGTATGACTGAGTGAATGTCAAGTCATGTTATTCCCCCATGTTAGGCAGTTTAGAATTAAAAAAAAAGTTAGAAACAGTAAGTCTTAATCATCATATCTCCAAAAGAGAAAAATTGTTCTCGACTGATTTCAGTAAAGCCTGGTTTGGAAATATGAAAAGAGGCCAAATTTGAAAAGGAGGTCATATTTGTGCAGGCCTGAAGGCTGGGACACGCGACTGCTGTGATCCTAATGGGTTCACTCAAAAAATGTGTCATCATATCAGCTTCAAGCCACAAGTAGTCCTGCGGCTTTAGGTATTTCTTGTCATGCCAAATTTAAAGTTAAAATGCCTGTTATGTAATAGTGGTTTAGGCTAATCTCTTGGGACAACTTACTGTGTTTCCTCATTGATTGTGTACAATAGTTTGATGTAGATATGCTGTATGTACATTAGGCTATACGATTTACTAAAGGACTAAAGTCTACAGTCTACTGTGCCCTGAGATCTTAATAGAGGGTCCACATGTATCTATTACTTCAGCGTTGCCTCAGGAAAACACAGGTTTACTCACCAGGAGAACCAATCTAAACTCACACAGAAGCTGGTTCGAATCAGTTGGCAGTGGGCAGGCGAGGTAATCATATGTTCGTCATGGTGTTCAAGAGGTGCTTATATTCTTTCTCCTGGTGGAAAACCTGGCCTTCGTCTAATTTTGAATGGGCTCATTTGGCAGCATGGTTGTCATAATGTGTTGGCAGGCACATACTGACTGTTTGAAACTGGAGAAAGACTCCCATTCCTTCTCCCTTTCCTCTGTTCCTACATTTTACTAACTAGTAATGGCACTGCCGGTGCCCATCAGCTGGTTTTACGTTAATTCTGAGCACTGCATGGCCACAAGCTCATGAACAGACTTTTTAGATTGGTTTAACATTTGCATATGTTCTCCCACTAGATTTTATTTAACAGACAAATTATGGATCAGAATTTTAAAACAAAAAATAAACCAAACAAGCAACAATTCTGCTGCAGAGTGTAAGATGAAGGACAAAACTATCAGCATGCATTGTAACCAGTGTATGATTATAATTTTGATATAGAAAGTAATATTACATCACCATGAGCACTGAGATGAAATAAATAGAAATAGATTTAATCTACTATCCACTCAGACCTGTAGTATGAAGGGATGGGGTGTCACTCAATTTCAAATGCACCATAGGAAAGCCTAGACCAAGACATAAATCGTGTTATAATTTGATAAATAAAATTGGATTCGTTGATTAGTTGTTCCGATCTAAAGTCCAAAAGTCTTTCCACAAATTAATCAATAAACATTGATTTTCCCATTGACTGCATTTTAGTGTCCATGTTGGCTTGGGGGCAAAGGTAATTTTTTCATTGTTCAAGAAAGTTAGAGAGAGCACAAAAAACGCACCATCCTAAATACAAGATAGAAGACTTCCAACATGAAAACTATGGGAAGCAGAGAGAGGGAAGACACTTCAGGTTATTGGGCCAGAGCCAAGAAAGAAAAATGAAAAGTAGGTTGGATAAATGTAGGTTGTGTAAGGCTGGATCTTACAAAAACAGATACAGACTTTGGACAATTGAGCCAGGATTCAAAGAAAAGCTTGACATTTCAGATATCATTTGGACTCCAGGCCACTGCTGTTATTATGAATGTGTCATCTCGCAAAATAGTTCCCCAGAAAGGATGCTAAATATTCAGATTTTAAGTCAGGTGTTTCCATGTAGTGTTTCTTAGAATTGCTATCATCTATTAGTGGCTGCATGAGGCACTGCTAGTGGCAAAGTATTTAGTGTCATGGTATTAAAGTAAGAGATAAAGTAAAGCTAACGTTGTTCTTTCCCTGACGATGCGACTCTTAGACCCTGCCTGAGGGTCGCATGCTCTAGATTGTATCCTTCACACCACTGATTGTATTGATCCACATTTTAAAACTCGCTGTTGCCATTTCTCTCGTAAAGCAGCAACAGAAGATCTTCCACCATGCCGCCGTTTATTTTGCTCCGAGTGTCAGGGGTGAACCACTTACCCTGCAACCCCACCCTTTCGTGTCACAAGTCATGCCCGACCCGCTATCTATTTTCAGGTCGCTCACTCCCACTCCCTCTATGGAAAGTGATTGTGTTGACCTTTTTGGCCCCATAGAGCTCACATAATGGTTCTCTTATTGAAGACACCACTGACAGCCATCACTTTGAGGAGAAGACGGGGTCGCCTGCTGCGCGCCGGTTCAATGCCAGCCAAAAGCACAAAAGGATGTGGTGTGAGTGTGCGTGACAGTGGCGGCCGCTAACTTTTTCTGTCTGTTTACATGTGGTTCTGAACAGCAGGGAGTGCAAATGATTTTGGATGAGAACACAGTGGCGCTGGCAATCAGTGAGACAAAGCCATATTGAAGAAGCCCTTTCTGAGCTGCCATGAATTGATGCCATTGTCTTGTCTGTCCTATACTAACTCTGTTTCTGAGAGGCAGAGTGTGTTTTTGGCTGCTATCAGATTGTGTTGATGTACATCTGCGTTTGTGTGTTTGTGTGTTTCTGTGTGTGTGTGTGTGTGTGTGTGTGTTAGAGGCCGCAGTACTGTTCTGTTATCAGGTTTGGGCTTTTTTCTTGTCAGGTCAGTAAAGATTTATGCACTCGGAGGGAATTACTATCGACCTCCTCCCCTCTGTTATTCTCTCACAGCGGGTGGCTTTCTACATAAGTCACCAGACAGTATGTGCACCGTGTCACAACATGTATGTGTATGTGTGTGTTTAGTTGCACTGTACGCCACACACACATTTTGAGAACACACACACTAACACGCCAGCCACGCACTAATACAATGCCACCGGTCTATACATCAAGCTGTATAGCTGCGAAAATGGATTGATAAAGATCAGACGGAGGGGTAGAGCGAGTCATTGACAAAGGTCAAGGGCTACACACACACACACACACACACACACACACACACACACCAGTTGTGTACCAGTCTATTACTACACGCAGAAGTAATAAGTGGAGGGGTAATAGGTGTACACGTTGACCTTACTCTCAAGGTTAGACAGTTGTGGTGTTATTTTAAAATGCAGGTGATAAAGCATGGACTCAAGGACGCACAAACACACACTTCTTTCACAAGCAACTCAAAGGCAAGCTAACCTGAGTCAAAGATGGATCGTTGCAAATAAGAGATTTACCATAACATTTCCCCATCCCCAGTCATACTCTTGAAAAGTTACTACAGACTTTTTGACAAATTATGTACAGAGCATTATGAATATTTGAAGAATTTCGTCATCATTTGGTCAGAAATGTCTAGCGGACGTTCTTCTAGGGTATCTTTAGAATATTCCTGGAGACTAAATGAGCACTGAGACCTGTTGACCTCTGGGTCAAACAGGCGTTAAAAGCTCTGCTCACTAGGCCACCAGAAGGCATGCCAAGTCCTGATAGCACACCAATTCATCAATAACTACAGAGATATACAGCAGAAAGCCTTCGGGAGCCATTCAGCTGAAGGACTGCATATGCGCTGACACATACAGACATACATAATACACACAGTATGTGCACACGTGTGTTTAAGCGCTCACGCATGCACACACACCGTCGGATATTTGTGCTGTGGTGCCTCCCATCTCTTAGACAGCTGATGACATTTTGAGCACAAGCTACACACACACACACACACACATAAAATACGATCACATTTGATGCTCTGACATTTTATTTTCACTCTGATGTAGATTGCCTCCTGTGGGACATAAAGCCATAATAAAACAAATCAAAACATCTCCTATAAATTCTGCCAGCCCAATTAGATTTTTTTGACATTTTGGGTTGTGATATCTGAATAGGAATTGGCTGTATCTGATTAGGATTTTTCCTCTGCTGGGCTCTCTGATTATCAGTGTGACACAGATTTAAACTATTTGACAAGTAAGATTACTTGACATACAGTAAATCACCCTCACAGCCCTACTTACAACCAGAGAGAGAGGCAGAGGTGGGGGGGGGGGACTGGCTGGCCTAATGAAGTCATCTCCATCCCGGTCACATAGCACAGAGGCTGTTTGAATTCCTCCAGGGATGCTGCCTCCCTCTCTGTCTGTCTCCCTCTCTCTCTCATGTAGAAGCCCCTGGCCTCGGCCTGCACATCCAAGCATGTCTCTCTGTTTCTCTCACATGCACAAACACACACACACTGCAGACAACGTTGTACGAAGGCCACAGCACACATGTAATGGAGATTGGAGGTTAATACTGTATGAGGGGAGAGAGGAAAAGGAGAAAATACCTTCGTCTTCCTCCCTCCCTTTTCTTCTCGCTCTGTTGTCGCTTATGATATCTCTGAGTAGCCTCGTCACACGCACGAGCATGCACACGTGCTTACACACTCACGCTGTCCGACATTCTGTAACACAATTACTCGCACAGATGTGCAGACACAATCACAAACCACCCATTCACACAAACTACTACTGAACACACTCACAGAATTTGGCTGCCTAACAAATACCATCTGAGCACGTCCCATTTATTGCATGTTGACGGATGAGAATATACTGTATGACTGAGCATAAATGATAAAAAACATATTAGACAAAGGGCATCTTTTTGTCATTACCTCACCCTCCGTTCGACTCATCCTGCATGTAAAGCAGCTGAGACATTTGGCCTTTGTCCTTTATTGAGCAGTTGACAAACGAAGGCCAGGGACATGTGTTGATGGAGGAAACAATAGGCGAGTCGGGATGAAACTGCACTGAAAGCGGTGACAAAGGCAATTAAGGTAAAACGCCACTAGCACAAATGTGTGGCTTTGTGTTGTCCATGACTGATGTGTATTTTGTTGCACATGTCTGTGTGTAAACGGATAGTGGCGTGGCACATTTCAGCATGTGTGTGTGTGCGCGCTGAGATGTTCTCTTGGCTCTCCCAGCCCTTGTCAAGAAGAATTAGGGCAGCCCTCTTAGAGACGCAGAGAGAGAATACAAGCTGCTGATGCTCCCCTTCAGTGTGTGTGTGAGAGAGAGATTGGGGGGGGGGGATTGTGCAAGCATGTGCTTTTCTTCTGCAACAAATGGTCGTCACTAGCCAATTGGATAGATGAGTCAAAATGCAGAGGGGAAGAAGTGATGGAGAAAAAATTAGAGGCAGAACACAAAAGGGAAAGGAAGAGATGCAGGTACCTGTAGCATTGTGCTCAGCGACCTGTTGAGAACATCTGAGCATGCCCAGTTGTCTCCTCTCGCTCCACATGTTTCCAAGAATATTCCTGGTCTGTTGCTAAGCACAGACACTACTAGCTACACACACACTCAGTGAAGAGTCCTGCAGTGGTGGATGTGATTGCGAGAAGTGCATGAAAGGTCAAGAGAATAGGACCTCTGTTTAAATGTAAATGCACACCAATGCAGCATGGCCCTTTTGATAGAAACTGCATGTTTAACATCCCAACTGGAAAACACTTGAACTGAAATCATGTGTAAAATGTGACATGAAAAGGACATGACTTTTCAGTATTTCCTTTCAAGATATCATCAGTGTCATGGTAAAACTATTTTATTTTAACAGACGTTTAAGTGAGCATTTTGCTTTTCTAGAGGACTTGTCCTGTAAGTCTATGATTTGGCCCGTACAGCCTCTGCATAATGCATGAGGTGTGTTCGACCTCCGTTACAAGCGCTTAAAGCTCCTTTAAACTGTATTTTTGGCATTAACATTTAATGAGCGGACTCCCAGTGAGGTGAAAGGGTTTCTTGTACTGCCGGCACACTCCAGCTTTTAGCTGCTTTCAGCTCATTGTGGTTTTTGTGGATTGGCAGGTCGGTACCTGAGAGTGAAAGGAAGTTTTTCAGAATAGCCTCGTCTTTGTTTCCTGGGAAATTACTCATTCATATTTTGAAATGACTCATTTCTAGATGTTGTCTTGTAAACTGTAGACTTTGCTTATTCTCTTGATTTCCCCTAAGGGGGTTTCCCTTAGGGGAAATTAAGAGATCAAGCAAAGATCTTTGTAACACCAGCACCTGGAGAGTAAAGAGGAGAGGAGGAAGAGTAGCAGGAGACAAAAGAGAAAGTCTTTGGGATGGAGCAGAAGTCTCTGGTTTAGTAATGAGCCAGTGTTTGCTCTGTACTCCACCTGTGCTGCTGCGAGGCTCAGACTGGACCTACGTCTATACCTGATATAGATGTGTTAGGAATCAGGCCACTTCTGTAAGGCCACTGTGATGGGATGATCCAGGCCACTGTCACAGAGAACAAAAATATTTACAGTGACAGTAATGTTTATAATGTGACACAAAGAAAATATGTTTCAACAAAAATAGTTAAGACATAATTTAAATAGGATGGATTTGTTATGTTGTTTTACACAATTTAATGCAGTTCTCAGCCCTTCATTAGTATTTGGCCACTGCAATGTAATATTGCATTAGGTTGAATCTTGATGCTGTAGCCTTTTTGTGTCAGGTAAGTAAAATCATACCTTAAATTGTTTTTGTACTTCTCAGTGAGCTCATCTTGATTACCTTTTACCTCTACTCTGTGAACTCGTTATGATTTTGACTTAGCTGGCAAGTCCTGCTTCAAAATATGACCAGGCATCCATACACTGAATAATAAAAGGAATTCGCAAGAGATGTCGTTTCTTTTGCTGGTGTTTACAGTCACACACGGACTCTAATTTCAGATTAGTCACTGCAGCAAAAATAGCCTCTTTGTTTTGCACCCAGTGTTATCTTCAGCATTGCTGGTTTGTCTGTGTGTGTTCTTTATCTTGTTCATTCAGTAGATCTGTCCAAGGTTTATTAGATCTGGACATACACATATCATGAGATTCATGAAGCAATATTGCTGGGACAGTTTGTATTCATTTTTTTGTGTGTGTATGTGTGTGTCGTGGCGGACATCCGGAGTAGTTGAACTGGAAAATCATTAGAGCATACACAGGTTGCTCCATGTGGTTCTCTACGTGTATCTACATGTGTGTAACTGTATCTAGTTCAGTGAGATGGTGTAGTCTCCACAGAGCCTATTCAGGTCACGGTCAAACTGAGAGAGACAGACAGATAGAAAGAGAGAGAGGGAGAGCGAGGTGGGAAAGAAGAAGTCAGACAGAAGACACAAAATAGGAATCAAAGCTCTGGGCTCTCACTGAGAAAACCCCTTTTCCCCTGAGAAGAGGACAGAAGAGGAGACAGGAGAGGAGACGAAGAGGACTCTGAAATAAAGAATACTGTAGTAATAAAGAAGAGTAATGATGTAAAAGGAGTGTGGAATAATTGAATGTATGTGAAAAGCTCAAGCAGGGACAGAAGAGGTTTGAGGAGGCAGAGGTGAAGCAGAAGAAATGTGATGAAAAGACAGCACAGCATGTGACGAGCTCGGGAGCACAAAGCACAAAGTTCCAGGTATGAAGCGAGCTGGAGGAGGAGTGACTGAATGGTTGGCAAATCACCAGAAATACTAAACCAGAGTGATACATATCTGTGTCAGAAAAAATTATTGGATGAAAAGCAGCCATTCAAATAAATGTCAGTTGATACTTAATACAAAAACAAGCTGATTCTCTCTCCTTCAGTGGGATTTTTGTATATTTGTCTTTTGACAAGCATCTCTATCCCCGACCAAGCAATTTAGTGTCATCACTTTACTAATACAGATTGCAAAGTTTTAAGGCTTATTGACCTCAAAACAGAACACAAATACCACTGACATGAGGTGCACTCGTCTTCATTCATTGAATGAGATCTTGGCAGGCTTTCCTGTACAATAATGAGTCATTGTATTAGCAGCAGCGGTGGCTACCACAACAATAAATCTAGCTCCGCTTTTTAACCTAGAAAAGCACCGGCGGGAACCTCTACACTCTGCGCCTCCATGTTCTGTGGCTTTTAAAAAGGCCCTTCCTCTTTCACACTCTCCCTCTTAACTGTTCTCTCTGTCTCTCTGCCCATGGTTAAGCCTGGACAAATAGAGTCCACAACGGCAGAAATGGAGCAGCTTAAGACCCAGTCTCTCTCTCTCTCACACACACACACACACACACACACACACACACGCTTCCTCTTGCTACTCTCACACAGTTTGGGATGACTAATTAGACTGCCTGCCTCTCTTCCTCAACAACTCTTTCACTCAACACCTGTACTGTTTCTTTCTCCCAACTCTCCTTTTGCAGTGTAGTTCTTTCTTTTCCTTCCCCTTCCTCTCTTTAATTTTACTTTCCTCACTCTCCTCTCCTCTCCCCTTCACCCTCCTCCAGTGGGCTAAAAACCCAATTCCTTTCTGTAGTGTAGGAGAGGGTTGTTAGGGTCCCCGAGGGGCTTTTTGCTGTTGTGTCGTCAAGGTAACACACTGTCAGGGACACGGCCTCTCAAGCCAGTCCGAAAGGCACAGCAGATGTATTCATTCATTTCAAAATAGGAGGAGAAGAGAGGAAAATGGGCAAAGGAGACAGGGATAAACCGGAGATGAGAGAGAAGGAAGTGAGGAGAGATGAAGGGAAGAGAGGAAAATAAATCAAGAGAAGGGGAAAAGTAGAGAGGAAAGGTAGAGGAAGGGTAAAGCTCGAGAGGAGAGGAAAACTGGGGAAAGAGGTGGAAAGGTGAGCGCCACAAATCCCACAGCACTGATGGCATTCCTCCTTCTCGGGTGGAAAAACAGCACATAACTGTCACTCAAGTCAGTCAAGTGCCCCCAATTGGCTGTCAGTAGTTACCATGGTTACCGTCCCCATACTGCTGTTGTCGTGTGGCTCTCCCCGTTGAGCAAACGCACAGAGGTGTGTCTCCAGTTTGTGTGTGTGTGGGAGAGATAACCCCCCTCTCTGACCCCACATTGAAGCTCGCCTGGCATTTCACATAATTAGAGAGTTGTCATATCAGTCGAAGATGCTGCCTCACCATCTCTGCTCACAGTGTGCCTCTTCTTGTCTATCTTTGGTCATTTTTTATTCCTTCTTTCCCCTTTTTGTCAAGTCTCTCAGTTTTCCGCCCATCCGGTGTCAGATTTCAACTCTTGTTGCTGTGATTGACAGCTGTCAGAGGTGATGCGTCAGGGGCATGGCCAGGATGGCAGGGGACTGTACTGGTATAGGTTGCCCCCAGGGAGGAGAAAGCACGGTTTGACAGCAGCATAGATGCTTTGATCAGATCTGAGATCAGCACTGTCATATCTGGTGATGGAAACTGTCTCCTAACCTGTACCAAACTGGTTTGGTTGCCTGTTGTCCCTGTCCTATAGAAAAGTTTAAAAAAGGTATTTTTTTCAGCTTTATGACATTTACTATATGCATTTTTTTGATAATGATAATGATACAGATCTCATTTTTGATTAAATGTGCAATGTCTACTGTGGTACAGCATCTAGTCTGCCAGAAATGAATTAGAAGGAGATGTAGAAGCTCATCTCTACAGCTGCAAACCCAAACGAACCATGGTAAAACTGGAGTGCATTGAATGACTTTTTTAGAAGCTACAGTGGTTAGACAGTTCCTAGATTAGATTAGATCCCTAATACAGATCATTTCTATGCATATATGCATGCACAATTTCTTGTAAGTGCTCTCTTCTGGAGATAGACCCCACCAAGATCACTGGAATTGCAGAGAAATTCTTCAGAAGACATTGAAATGTTATTCTTAAAAAATGCCAATGAGACAGTGTATCAAGTATAGATTATTTTTAATGATTATTTTAGTTTAATTGAACTTGCAGTTACCTAAACCTAACTGTAATTGTATTTGTCCCAATAGACCGTTGGCTTATCATTTTCACAAACATGTGACATCCCTTCACATCACAAACTCATGTGAACACTGAATGTGCAAACTGCTTCTAGGTAAAAGGTAGGTGTTTATGTCTCCAACATCGTAATCATCTAATGGGGGAGCTTTGTGCTTTGCGTCATGCGTGGTCTCTGTTCTTTCTCGCTAATTGCCTTAAAAGCTGTATTATAGGTGAATGCTTAAAGGCGTTGTGTCCTTTGGCAGAGAAATGGTGTTTTACATCTGAAAACTCAATGCAACAGATCGTCATAGGCTGCATGTGCTTTCAATCTTTATTTCTATCACCGCATCGCTAAATATGTCTACTGCTCAGAATCTGTAAATGAATGGACTTACTTGGGGTTTTAGTTACATTCTTTGGAGTGGGCTTCAGTTAGACGTGGCAACATATTAGAAGGGAGAATTAAGTGATTAAGCAGCAAGTGAATTAGAGAGAGAAGATGCACTGAGAAGGGTTGTGTGAATGAACATGCACACACCAGACGTGCACCAGACACAGTGAGCAGAAAATGCCAAAGGGGGTGTTTTTGTGAGGAAGGATGAGAGAGAGAAAGAGGCTGCATCTAAACATACCAAAGCTGAAAGCCGCAGGGAAATCTATTGAAGAAATCAATATTTTTAGATAGGAATGAGTAGTTCACTTGGCCATTAACAGCAGGACCTCCAGTGCTTGTCTTCATAGCCGACTAATTGATTGATATATTCATATTTTTCTGTTAAGAGATCTGCGGTGCTGTCATTTATCTGACCAAAAGGCATAAAATCAGAGTGACACGTTACTAGTGTGTGATTATAGCGTTTTTGGGAAACTCTCTGCTGAAAATATTACTAACACTATTTTAGTCTGGTACCTTTATTCCTGCAGACCTCTCTGTGACTCGCATGGCAGCTTTTAGCTTTTTCCGCTGCCTGCCTCTGGAATGAAAAGAGGGAAAGAGAGAGAGAGAGAGAGAGAGAGCCATGACTCATTCACATTATCCTCTGAAGTGGAAATCCTGAAAACGTGTCTTACACACACACACACACACAGAAACACACACAACACGCGCGCAGGGGGAGCCCAGGAGCCCATTTGGAGTGCCACCATGTGTGATGTGCTTTGAGCAGCATGCCAGTCAGAGAGTGTGGAGTCTCAAATTCTCTCTCAATACAGTGTATTTTAACTCGTGTCTCTAACTGTATCCCCAACTCAGAGTGGGAAACGACTCCCAGCCACTGGCCAAATGGTGCCACATTATTGCAGGAGCGTTTGTGTTTTCTAGCATATAGGTGTGCATTCATGTTTTGATGTCCAGGTCTATTCATAGATGGTGTTGGATGGTGAAACAATTTCATTTACCTCCATTTACTAACAACAGATGGACTGAAAATATTCTTTTTGAAGTTAAAGAGACAGTTCAACATTGAAGAAGCTCATGTAAAACATTATTCCCTCATCCGTCATATATATTGTTTGTACAGTGACAATAGAGAAAACTCGGTTCTGATTGGCCAGGGTATGTGCGTTATTTGCTCCGGTGTTGCCTCATTACTGCATGAGAGTACATTAATATGCGTAGGCTGGTGATATTGCATATTTTCCTTATTGTCAACAATAGGCAAATACCTCCATGTATTAGCCCGTCTCTTTCTGACCTCCCTGCTTCCTCAATCCCATTCGTCACAAAACTGTTTCATTTTTCAGAAAGACTAAATCATTTCCTTAAACAGCAACAACAGATAGTTTTTTAGCCAACATTACTTTCATTACTAATTAGACAATTGTTAATTTGTCAATCAACAGAAATTGAATACGGCTTTTACAATCATCGTTTCAGTTATTTTCTTTCTCTGTTTTAAATAAAACTGAATATCCTTATGTGTCGGACTGTTGGTTGGCTTACAAAACAAGACATTTGAACACACCACCTTGGTGTCTAGGAAACGGGTCAACATTTTTCTGTGTTTTTGAGATTTCTTAGGCTAAATAATCAATTAATTGGGAAGGTAACCAGCAGATTAATCGATAATGAAAATAATCATTAGTTGCGGTCCTTTACAGGAGTAAATTGTGTGTTTGTTGGGTACTATTTTCAGCCGCGGATTTATACATATTTGTCGTGCTAGCGAGTATTTATGACAGGAGAGTGTACAGCATGTAGGATTGACCCATAATAAAGTACGGTGCTCATGTTCATCATAATTATGGTCACGGCGTGGCTCATTAATGTGTTTTTAACAATGGGACTCCATGTCAGCCAGTCAGCCAAAGGTGAGAGCAGTCCAACCACGAATCAATTACCAAAGAGAAATTGGCATTGTACTGAAGGAGCATCTTCATCAGTCAGTCATTATTCAGTAAGCAGGAGTATGAATGGAAAGGCTTTGCACACCATGTAAACATCTTAGCTGGATTATAGTGTCCATCAGTGGACAACACAATAAGCACACAGACACGCCAACACCTTAAGTCTGCAGTGACACCTGATGTGTGTGTCTTTGGATTATGGGAGGAAACTCAAACTCAAACTCATTTGGCTCAGGTTGCATGTTCTAGGTCACACCTGGAACATGCAACCTGAGCCAAATGCCTCAAATAACCACTTCAGATTTCTCAAAAGTGGCGACAAATCAGCACGCTAAGTGCCTTGACGTGGTACATTCAATACGAGTGATTTGATAAAGTGATGCTGCAATTTACAACAGAGCGAGTGAGCGAACTGACAAGTAAGTCTGCGAATGAGCAGGAGGGACCGAGTGGATATCAGAGGTGTTTTTGTTGTTTTTTTATACTGAAGGTGTTTTTGTTTGTTGATGAGAGCAAACACAAGAGAGCGAGACAGAGAGAAAATGCCATAGGTGGTGTTGACAAGTTCACACAAGAAGAAGAGGGCAGACGGGAACAGAGAGAGAGAGAGAGACAACTGAAAGTGAGCTGAAATAAAAAAGCTGCTTCAATTAAAGCGGCTGTTACTGAAAACCAGCTTGCAGCCTGGATGCTCTCCAGCCAGTGATGGTTTCAGGGCTTTCTCTGAAAGCCTTTCAGAGTCTTTCACAATCCCTGGGATTGAAAAGATGACGGGAAGCTTTACCCACATTTTGGTGCCTTTTCTGCAACCAGGAAATGTCAGGGCGCGTAAAATAGATGAAAGAAAGTGGATTTGATCTTAATTCTCATCGAGGCCTTTACATGCTAGAGTGAGTCTCCTCTCCTCTCCTCTCTAAACCATTAGGTGCCATCATTGTCACCGTCATTTATCACATTATTCACAAATCAGAATTAATGATAAGGTCTCATACCACTTTCACATCAGGTCATTTAATTTTCAACAACATAAATTCTTCACCATTTTATTAATGCCCGTCTTGGCTGAAACTCAGTGGTTTGCTGAGACAGCGGATAAGAAAATATGATTTTAGAGCTAGTGTTTTCCAAGCATGAAATGAGGAGCCATAAAATCTCTCACCCATAGATAAAGAGTCAGACCTGAAGATATTGTGGTTTGTGGTGGACGTACTTGTTAGGGCTCCTACTGTTTTTATGTGACAAGGGAAGACTTGAATGTTTTTAGGTTTCCGTGCTGTGGAGGTGGAGCCCATGTTGGGCACGTGGCTCAGTTTTTCTTTTCATGTCGAGTTTAACTGAAACCAACTCCTTCCTGCTCAGTGTGGGAACTAAGGTGCAGTAAAATGCTGGTAAGAAGCTCATGTTCTTTCAAGATAGACCAAATGCCTACCTGTCAGAACCGTCCTATGGTGTTTTTTATTGTCAACAAATCCCATGAAAAGACCAAAACCAACAATGCATTAGTCCTTCTCTCAATACTTTCCCACATCCCTACCCTGTCTGCTTAGGCCCAAGGCCCTTACTGAAGATGTAAACCTTTAAACACTTTTTTTAATTACTAAGTAATTTCCTTAAACAGCTGGGCACTGCAGTTTTTAGCAAACTAAAAAACTCAATCAGGAGAAAATAGTCCATTTTTTGGGGACTATTTTCGATACACATTTGCAAGTATTCATGGCAGCAGGATGGTGTATTTGGGATTGACTAAAATAAACTACAGTGCAGAGGAATAAGGTATATCAGGTTCTAGCCACACAGGCAACACCTGCTAGTAGGATCAATTCATCATTGTTTTGATCTTCGCGTGGGATTTGTTGTTGAAGAAAAATATAAGACATTACCAGGCTTATCCTTTCACAAATGTCTTTAAGAGAAATCTTTGAACACACTTATTTCAACCTCACATCTAAATTATGAGCCCCAGGAGCCTCAGTATTATGGCTAATGCTGTGGTATATCCAGTATTTTAGATATGTTTTGTATTTTCACACCTCAGATAAGAGTTTCACAGGGATTGTGTAAACGGAGGGTGATGGTAACGTGCCGACTCATGGCCAACAGAGTACGTAAATAGTCTGTGTGTTAAAGCATTCACTGCCACATTTGGATGACGAAAGTTTTTCCTTCTCACCGAGGGAACTGTGTTTCTGACTACTTTCTCCTTTGTGTCTCCACAGAAACCTCCTGGACAGGGACACGTTCTCCAAATCAGACCCAAGTAAGATCCACCACCTGTCTGTTATATACAGTATAATACTGTATATAAATATATATATATCACAAAGGCATGCATTAAAAGGAATACAGAGAAAAAAAAACAGCACAAAAGAATGAAAGTAATGGAAATTTGAAAAGAAAGGCATGCGGCAAGAAGGAAGGAAATAAAGGCATAAAAAAAGTAAAGTAAGTAAAGTAAAGAACAATTGAGAAAAATGTAGAAAGTAAGGGAAACAAAAGGACTATAAGGGAGTGAGAAATCAATTAGGGGACCGAAGTAAGGTCTTGTCTTTTGCCGTATGCAGTTGTGAGTTTTTTTTCACTAAATGTGTGAGCTTGGCTCGAGGCAGGTCTGACTAATGCATGAGGCCAACTAAGAAGCTTCTCCCTATAGATTCACAGAATGGGTGGCAAATCTCCTTTCCTCTCCCAGCAGTTCAAACATTACAGTAATACTGCTAGTGCCGGGGCAGGAGTCAAAGGGAAATAAGCTTATTCACTTTCTTTCTTTCTCATCAGCAAGTAAATAAAGCATGTTTCCCAAAATGTTGAACGTTTCTTTTAAGACAGGGTCTCGTGGTGTGTTAATGCTGGATGTATATCGCCTGTGTGTGTGGGTATGTCAGTGTGTATGTGTTGTGTGTTAGGGTAGGATGAGATAAGGGTAAAATTCACACTATAAAAAATAGAATAAAATCATCATTGTTTTGAGGTGTGTGTGAATTTGGGATTATTAATATCAGAATGACTTTTGGTGCTCTATAATGACTCACCAATAACCCTAACACACACACACACACACACACACACACACACACACACACACACACACACACACACTGTCTCTTCAAAACATAGTGTGTCAGCACATTTACAGTAGCATGGGATAAAAATGTCTCACGGTGATGATGATGACAGTGATGAACACGATGACGAGGATGACAGTGATTAACATGATGATGAGGAGGAGGAAGCTCAGGCTTTACCCATACATTCAGGCTCTTGTGCTGAGTAGCGCTTGTGATTATGCTGAGCACGGCGACCTCAGTCTCCTGACATGAAACAGCCTGACAGGCTAAAAGAGCACGGAGGTAAAGGAAAGGGAAAAAAAAAGAGAAAATGTCTGAGATACTGGAAGAATAGAGATATCTTGGATCTGTCATTTGCTGGTAAAAAAAAAATACCTTCAAAATGTAAAGAGCAGTGATCCAAAAGGAAAACCAAGGCTGTCTGGCACAAGTGGAAAGAAGACATAAAGCCCTTCAATACATAAGCTGCAAGACCGTGAAGAATCCAAAGTTTTCTATTCCATTTTTGGTTTAAATCTATCACCTGTTTCCATGAGACCCCAGTATCGTGTGTGTCTGCGTGGGTGTGTGTACATGCACATTGATATATCCTTATCCTATCCACTTATCTGAAAAGAACATCAAAGGCCTCCAGAAATGAAGTGTACGATGATGAGTGAGCGCCGTAATTTGTCTTTTAGTGAATTCTCTTGTTTCGGGAAATTGCATAATGGCCTGAAATGGTGTCTTTCGCCGTCTGAAGACGGGAATGGAATATATATGTTTGGGCTTCATGAATAAAACTATTAGGTGCTTTGATGTAGTTGTTTTAGTTCTAATTCATGCATTTATGGCATATTATTCATGGATGGATCAAATGAATACCATGACATTTCAGTATGTTTTTTCCTCTGTCCTTCTCTGAGTCAGCTTACCTACCAGTTCAAAAATATGGTTATGAAGAAGAATCCTGTTGTACAGTCTTAGGTAGTCGTTAGTTCCAGTATATGAATAATTGAGACAGTTTTGAGGAAAATACCTGGACCACTGTAATGGATAATGGCATTGGTTTTTAACATGTATAGTTAATGATCTCTAGTGTTGTGTTATAATGTTATGTGTCTCTCTTCTTCACAGTTTGTGTTCTCTACACACAAGGCATGGGCAACAGGGAGTGGAGAGAGGTGAGAACTAAAGAGAGAGAGAGAGAGAGTGTCACAGCTTTGGCCACTTTATGTCATGTCACCAATCTTCATCCAAAACGCATCCTTTCAGTATCAAATAGAGATACAACAGACACCAGTGGTGATGAATATTCACCCTGGAAACAAGCATGATCCACTTCTCTGCAGTCTTTATATTTACTCAGTATGTCTCAAATTTTATTTGGCTACATATGGTAAAACAAGAGTCTACAGCTATGCTCCGTGAGGCTAAATGCTAATATCACCATGCTGTCATGACAGAGGCATGGCTAACATGCTGAGGTTGAGCAGGCTTAATGTTTAGTCTACCATCTTAGATTAGTGTGTTAGCTTTCTGACCCTTAGGGTTGAAATACTGCTGAATTCGCTTATTAGTTTCACAGGTAATATAGTCATAAATTAAAGTTTTGTCCTGATGATATCGCTAGATGAAAAGTCAGGGGATCACCAAAGTTATTAGGATACATCGTCTGGGAACCATGAATGTCAGAAAATGTCATGGCAATCCATCCAATAGTACTCACAATATGTTGTAACACAAAGAAAGTTATTACATTATTGAAGTTCTGGTCAATTTCATTAATTACCCTGAAGTAATTATGATAAGAGACCCCCACTTTGTGATTGTAGACACAACCAGTACCTACACCTTGTTTATGAGCATGTGTACACTCACGTATGACTGTAGTGCAATCACCAGTGTGCTTCACAATAATGAATATTCACGTATGTAAATGAGGGGGCAAATCTTGCAGCCCCAATCACTCATAGTTATTCATAGTTCTGAGTAGTCCATCATCTGCATGCATTATTAATAGGCTAAGTTAAATGCCAAACCGGGAACCTACTTGACCCCCATTGACTTGATGTTTCAGCTGCTCTGCATTCATTACTCTAAAGCTGCACATAATCTTGTTTAACCAGCCTCTTCCCTGATGTGTCACCTGAGGAAAAAAAAAGCTGCTGGTTATTAGTTATTCACATGAGTCACAGCAACTTCACAAAGTGCTTGTAAAAACTGTGTAAGACCAAAGTTTTAAGGTTTATTGAGCGGCCGATAACGGTTCAACACCAACTTGGACATCTTCGTAGATTGTGTAGATTTGTGTCATAACACTCTTTTGTTGTCCAACATTTAGAAAAGAAGAAATATATTAAAATGGTTTGCCTTATAATTTAAAGAAAAGGTATTCTTATCTGTCTTCTGATCTTCCTTTCTTTGTCTAGTTTGGCAGAACAGAGGTGATAGACAACACACTAAACCCAGACTTTGTGCGGAAATTCATTTTGGACTACTTCTTTGAAGAGCGACAGAACCTCCGATTTGACCTGTAAGTAATACCTGTGTGTGTGTGTGTGTGTGTGTGTTATTATGATATTACAGTAATATTTGAGATTAAGATTGATACTTGCTCTGGCACCAAACATTGTAATGGTCATATGGCATGTAAGGTTCAGGAGTTAATCTTTGCTTTACTCAATGTTGGACGCTTCTTCTAGAAAATACAAACTAGGCTTAAAAAATAGGCTTCCATTAGACCCTAGAGGCTCCATATGTCACTGGCAAAATGAGGAATTATTTTATTGTAAAGCTACAAATATGGCTGTTTTAATCTTAGATTTGTGCCTCTCTACTGTGCAGTTGGCATACCTACTCTACTCTAATTGTATCTCAATTTACGTATTGAGAGGTTAAGTAAACCAAAAATGTTACATTTCACAAACTGCATTATTTCGTATTTTAATGTAGATTAGAAAGTTGTTTTCACACAATGAATTGCATATTCATGCCAATATGAAGTCTTCCTCCAAAAGTTATACAAGGACAAATCTTCCTCTTTGTACCGTCATACTGCCAGACACTGATTTATTACAGTATTTAACTGGGACAGCTTCATTTGTCTAGATGCATTGGGGTGCTCTCTAAAAGCAGTATTGGTATAGGCCCAGTATTATTTTTACTGCTGATATTTGGCAGATTGTGGAGTTGGCATGCCGGCAAGTAATAAAACACTTAATTGTTAATTACCTGAAGTATCAATTGTGAGCTGGGAAGTAAATGTTGGGATTTGTGAGCACTATGTGACACTATATCAGAGAGAGACGAAGCAGGTTAAGCTTTTTAAAATATGCACTGGTGTTGGTATGGGCGTGTATCATGTGAAAGTATTGGCTATTGGTATCGGCTTCAAAAAACATACATCCATGCATCCCTGTTGCCTACTCGTATATCTGTATATGATATGGCACTGTATATGCATGTGTTAAAAGCTCAGTGACTGCATCTCACACTTGATTTGCGTTCCTTTGCATCAAGCCACCAGACTGCCTGTAGGTGAGGGGATTTTCTTTCTCAATTTGCTCTCAGATCCCATTTCTCATTGAATTACAGAGGGGATTTCAGTGGCTTTATTTTATTAGATGGAGACTAATTATATTATAATCTATGAACCAGGGAGCCACCCTGACGGCCCAACTGGGACCTGAAAGTTAGACTCTGCGAAGAGGAGTTAGTGTTTCTGCTTATATTGTGTGTGTTTGCCTGTGAGAGATGGAGAGAGAAAGAGCAAGGCAGAGACAATATAGTTTGTGCATGTATGTGTGTAGGTGGAGGTCTATATTTGTGCATGGGGGTTTCTGTATCCCTATTTTTCACAGCAGTATTAATACTTGTCTAATTACAAAAATATTTTCTGTACATCAGACTCCACACTAAAATGAATGCATCATATAACCCGCTCTACACTTTGATGACAGATTCAGTGATCCACCTTCTCATGTGCCTCTACTATTCTCATGTATCTTCTCACCTGCCTGTCCATCAATACTGCTACGATGTGTAAATGACTGTAAAGATACAGCTTCACTTCTCACAGGAGAATACTTGTACGTAATTTGGCTGGGTTTCCTAGTTGAGGCCGTGTGTTAGTGGATCGTTGTATACCGTCTCTCTTGGCGCAGGTATTATCCCTCTTTAACCATACGTGTTCGTATCTCAGCTGGTCACAGTACATACTCGTATGGTCGTCTCGCAGTGTCACAGGGCCACGCGGACACTCCGAGACCAGAGCAAGGCCATGGTGTGTGTGTGTATGTGTGTGTCTCGTATGTGCATTCCCACATGCTGTGTGTGGCCATGGCGACAATGTCATGCGCTTGTGTGTATTGCGCTATGTGTGCAGTTTAGTGATGGTAACCATAACAACTGGGGGTTCCAGGGGATGGTGGGTGTGATATAGGAGTGGACAGATTTCCTTCAGGGAAAGAGAAGCGTTTAACCTTTCATATCTACTCTGCCTGCTCCACTTGTGTGCCACCCCATGTTACGACCCAGTATACATTTTCACACCTATCTGTTACTTTTTTTGCACTGAAAGGCACAGATAAAGAACATGCAGGACTTTGGGTTGTTTTGTTGTTGCCTTCTAATTTGTTTAGGTAGCTGTATAAATGTATGAGTGCATGCCTCTGTGCTTGCTGTCTCTTGAGTGGTTTTCTGAATGGAACGGAGCATCTGTTGAACAAAACAGCACACAGGCTTTTTTTTGGTCTGTGTGTGTATATGTGTGTTTTTCCTAGTATCATTCAGCATGTGCATCACTGTTAGCGAAACATGCATGTGCCTTTGTCTGTGAATGTGTCATGTACATGTGTGTGCGTGAACCTAGCTCCTCTCATGTCTAACAGCCCCAGATAGCCGGTGCTGCCGGCCTGCAGAGGCTAACTCAGTCTGAGATTATAGCAGATGAAAGAATGTTTCCTCCCTCAGGCCCATGAAGATGGGATCTGTGGGGAAAAAAACTAACAGAGGAGAGGTTATGAAATACTACAGTATGTCTTCTGAATATGAATAACGAGACTACACTGTGTCTATGACTTGTAGTATTACTGCTAGTACTGCTGCCACTAATAATTCTGAATGGGGGAAAAATGAATAAAATATGAAAAAGTGGACACTAACAATTAGTGAGGTCGGTCAGCCTTTCAATCTGTCAGTCCGTCAGTCTGCCATTGGTCCAGATGGAAATATCTCAACAATCGTTTGATGCATTGTAACTGTAGAGCCATTCAAGGTCCCCAGAGAATTAATCTTACCTACTTAAGTGATCCTCTGGCTTTTCCTCAAGTGCCACCATGAGGTTAACATTTGTGATTCGTAGTGAAATATCATGACAACAATTAAATTGATTGCCATGAAATTTGGTACAGATGCTAAAGTTCCCTGGAGGATGAATCCTATTGACTTTGGTGATCCCTGGAGTTATTTTTGCTTATTCAGTGAAATATCTCAGCAGCTCTACTTGGTGGATGGGCATCAAATTGTTCACAGAAATGTTAATGGTTTTATTGAAATATCTCAGCAACTAGTGGATTGATTGCTATGACATTTTGAACAGACATTCATGTTCCCCACTGGATGAATTGTAAAAACTTTGATCCCTGACCTCATGTAGCCCCATCATCAGGTCAGAATTTCACTTTGTCCAATACCTGCAAAACTAATGGCATTACCATCAGCCTCATCTTTGTGTTTTGTGTAAATCAGCAAAATATTAGCATGCTAACATGCTAAAATAAGATGGGGAAACATCAACATGCTAACATTATCATTGTGAGTAAGTTGACTAATCTGAACATTTAGCTGTGTGCATGTACATGGCTTTCGACTCTTGTCTAATTTGTTTACAAGGTCTATTTGTTTTTTGTTAAAGTTTGTATAAATATTCACACACTCCGCTTTGTACAACTACAGTGAATATATAGAAAGGGGTAGGGGATTTGTGTGGTTTGAATGTCAGTTTTACACTTCACACCAGCGAGGAGAGAAAAATAAATGATTTTCATTAAAATTGTGAAAAACAGAGCAGGCCACTTTATGAATAGGACGTACAGAACATCCCTCTGAGTCAGTATGGACACATTTGTTGATAGTGAAGCGTTTCTACTCTGGTAGATTGATGACTATCTGTATGGTTTGTCCAGAAGGTAGAGACACTCTGCAGTCATAGACACTGATGATAAGATATCACGTGATTTGTATTTAATCATTTTGAATACCCAGTCACGCTTCGGATTCAGATTGATTTAGAATCCTAATTACCCAAAGTGCAACACACACACATATACAGGCACACGTAGGATGTACATGATCCTGAACAGCCTTGTAAAATAACTAAATTGCTCCCCATTTCTCCCCCAAAATATTACCTAGCAAAGGGCAATCCATTTGTAGTGGTGGGTGAAATGACCTGAGCTGTGAAATGACCTCAAATTGCTCAGCGAATGGCTTGTCTGATTGCTTCCCATTCTTCAGAGCCTCTGCACCAGAGGAGCCATTTCTGGACAAATCTTTCTCTCTGCCAGTATTAAACCTGCAGGTGGAATGGAGGAATAAAGCGTGTGAATAACATACAAACATACATCAAAAAATAACATGAGAGCCCTCTGAAACTCACACTAATAGAACAGAGACACTTTTTTACGCACTAGCGCAATATTTCAGTTTCTTTTTATCTCTCTCACACGTGCACAAACATGTATACTCTCATGTTCGTACGTGTGACTGCCAATTAGTCCATTAAGTGTCAGTTTAATGGAGGATGCCTGTGAGCCTGTGATGTTTAGAAGAGAAATACTCAAAGCCTCTAGTGAGGTCGTCGGCGACAAGCTGCTTGGTCCCATTACTGATTTACTGCTGCCTGTAATCCTTGTCGTATTCCCAGCTGAGCTCCTGTCACCCTCCATCGCTTTCTAATGCACTGACCCTCGCTCACGTTTCCTTTTTTCTACAGGTATGATGTCGACTCGAAGAGTGCCAACCTGTCAAAACACGTGAGTAAAAAAACTTGATTATGTGTGTTTTTGTGCGCACATTGAGGCATGTATGTTTGCATTATTTTTTGTCTCTGCACACTTTTGCTGTGTGAGCGAGTGTTTGTGTGAGCATGATTGCTGTCCTTATCATTACCTCCCATTAGCCTCATTTCAGCCACATAACAGTAATCTGGCCATTACAATCAGTGTGTTTATCATCTACTGTAATAGCACATTCCCTGAACGGCCTGTAGTTAATTTAGAAATTAAATAAACACTAATTTCCCCTGTCCACTCTGCCTTTTCCCCATTGATAGCAGTGATTAGCATAATGGTAATTAGGAACAACAATGTGATAACTTGGTCTTTGCCTGCAAACAATAATAGCTGTGTCCTTCCTACTGCATCATGGGGATTATAGTTCAAAAAGTCAGATGCAGCTTGTACCCTTGCAAAGGTTTTCCTTGACTGGACCAAGAGATCACCAGGGATCTGTCATTTTGAACCACATATCTCTTGTTTGATGAATTGAGTGGAGTAGCATCTAGTTACTAAACATTAGCTGGCTACTGGCGGTAGCAACATACTAAGCGTATGGACATGAGTGGTTTCAGTCTTCTCATCTAACTCTCAGCAAGAAATAAATTAAGCGTATTTCCCAAAATGTCTATCTTTTCCTGTAAGGGGTGGCCCTGTTTTTGTGCAGCAACAGGGGATATGACTGTTTAAATGGCAACTTTCATGCATTCACTGAGCTGCACAGTGTATGTGTGTCCTGAAGGTCTGTGTCTGTCTGTAATCTTGTGTGCACATGCCTGTTTATATGAAATCGGCTTTTCAGTATTATCTGAGGCATGCTTGCGCAGGTGTTTTCTGTGGTAACGGCCCATCCTGACCTGGACTGTCATTGTCTTATCAGTCTCACATAGCTGTCTGTTCTACTCACAACCTCTGGCCGTTAGTTGGACGTTTATAGCTTCCATGTCCGTAATAGCCAGTGTGCAATCATGCATTGCATCCTCCCTCACCACCTGGAAGATAATTGCTACAACTGTGTATATGCAATATTTATATGTATATTTGTGTGTCTGTAAAAAAGCTCATTTCAAGTTACACTCACTTGATTTTTGTGTCCCAGTCTGCCTCTGAGCAGAGCTGCAGGCAGCCACTGTTGCTTTGCCCTAAGGCGACACACTCCAGCCCTTAGCTCTTATCAGAGTTTGCTTTTCAGTGTCCAGCCCAACTGGTCCACCCACATATTATACAACATAGACACACAGTCACATGACTGTCATTTGCGTCATAAACAAATGGAAAGAGGTGGGGATTACTGGAAGAAACAGTAGGAGATGGGAAATTTGTGACTTGAGGCTTTAAAGAGGAGTATGTAGATAAATGAGCATATTTCAGTCCAAATGTTAGAAACATACAGCTTTTAAAGAATATTAAATGGAAGACTTTCTTTAAACTTCTAGAGAATTGAACATCATTTGAATATAGAGGGACGGGTTGAGAGAGTGGGGAGAGATAAGACACTGTCCTGTTAATGAGATCACACTAATCTAATCTTCAGTATCTCTATACGCAGATGGAAGCCATGCTGATCTATTATGAACATGCTCACACAAATTCATTGCAAATCTATGGCATTTATCTGAAATGGGTTGAAAAGCTGATTTGAAGGTTTTCTGCTCTGAGCTCCAAAATGTGGTATCCGTCTGAATCAAAAGCTAATGGCATTGTTAATAATGAATAAATCATCCACTAATACTTTATAAATCACTTAAAAGCCAAAAATTAGAATGACTTTTGTGCTGCCAATTTGTGAAAGGTTCCTCTGGCAGATGTTTATCCTCAAGTAGGAAACTTTTCTGTTATCTCTTGAATTTGTTAGCAAACCTGCTGAGACTCTGGACCAAAATCCATTTATTAGCAGTTTATTAACATGAATAATTGATTATTAGAAATTGTGAAACTGATTAACCAGGAAACAAAGACATTTTTGGACTTTGTTGTCGAGAGTTGCGTGAGAAATATGAAATAGTTATGATAGAAATCGTGTGACTGTGTATCATGTGTCATTAGGTATGTGGGTGGGCTGGCTGGGCTAGACACTGAAGAGCAAACACTGATGTACATAGTTGTACAAACTAGTACAACACTAGTGCAGTTGTTTCAAACTCTAACAATTGACTTTTCAAAATAGTCAAAACAGTATTTCCAAAACCAGACCACCACAAAATGCATGCAGTACGTTGATGCTACTGAGCTGCCACACTTTGTCATCGGTAGTGCAGTGCTGTCAAAAGAAGAAAACAAAAACACGTGGCCCAAAGTTCTGAGAGATTTTGCCAAGATTGCAGTTGATTTGAAAATTAAAGCTTAAGACTGGTGCCGACTCATGGATGAGAAGCTCCCAGTATCTTCTCCTTTAAACTGGTATCCATAATGTTTTTGAACCATCTATATCCATCTGCTCACACTCCCCCTGAACTCCTCCTCCGCTGTGGATCTCAGTCTTATCTATGAAACTGTTGATTTTTCTGGAACATTACTGAATGGAGTTACACCCACACAACTATCTCTTTTTCCACATGAAATCTTTTTTTAGCCCATGCCGTTATATATTTAGCCAGTAGTTGCACACAGCCAATTCTCCGATGGACCTCATGCTGGCAACAGCCACGGTTGCTAGGTGATTTGTGACTTTATTGCACAGCCTCTACATCATAGACAGTGGAAAGTATCATAAAACAAATTTTTTAAAATGTTATTTCAGCACTTGCTGTTGCCAAAACAAATTAGTTTAGGGCAAATCAAAGTCATGGGACTGTTTGTATCCAACTCTGATGTGACCAATGAACTAGACAGGCCAGCCATGTAGATAGATAGAGATGAAGCAAATCAATGGAGCAAAGAGAATCCATTATGTTAGTGCTGCTTGTAGCTGCTCCAGTCAGATATTGGAGACAGTGTCCAATAATGACAAACGCTCTCACCAGTGTTGCCCCCTGGTGAACGAAGGATGGCATGTTTCTGTAATCGCTCCCATGCAATTAGAGAAGAGGGATCTGACCGCTGTGTGCAGTGTTTCCCACAGGTTTAGAAATTACTTCAGTAATTGGTTCAGTAATAAACTGGTCAAATGAAGATTTATGAATAACACAGAGAGACCTAACATTAGTTAGCTAATTTATCGATACATAATTTTGCACTGACTGTTCAGTTTGGTGTCAAGGCTAACATTATTAGCTAGCCAGTCCAACTACCCTCATAGGTTAAAATAAGATGTGGAACGTTAATATTAACACATTAAATACAACAAGGCACTCTTTTTTAGGCATCCAACACTAGAGGTGTAATGGTACACAAAATTCACAGTTCGGTATGTACCTCAGTTTTGCAGTCATGGTTTGTTATGTTTTCGGTACAGCAGGGAAATCAAAAAATGCCATGTCAAATGTAAGCATTCAACAGGGACTCATTGGCCATAATTCTTACTGTAACAGGTAATGCACTCAAATACTGACATATTGTCAAAAAGAAAATGATAATAATAACACAGTCAGCAATGCCCTATCTAAGACTGGATTTATGGTCACCATAGTGTCTCTGGCGCACGGTCGTGCACCTCTGAAGTTTTGTAGCTAGGCGGCGCACGCTGTAGTGTTCCGCGGTATGATTATTGTGAAATGGCAATTGTGCGTCTGTATTTTAAAAAATGGTATTTGGATTTTATCTACCTGGGCGGGTCTTAATCTAGCCTATGTATGGGAAACACTAGTTGTGTTTCAGACTTGGCTTGTTTTTTTAAGGCTTATGTAGGAAACTGATTGCTATTGTTTTAGGCCGACAACATTTATAAATTCCACATTGTCATGCAAACACATTCAGTTAGAAACCGTTTCCAGGTCTGATACACACAGAATTGTGTTTGCACTCTTCTCTCCGTCTCTCTGCTTTTCTGTCAGTATCAGCTGTTTCATTATGTGATGGCGATTTAATTTACCGGGAAAGTGGCAAGGGAGCAGAGTGGGGCAGGTGTGAGGGCTGGTGGGAGGAAGGCTCAATCTACTTGCTGATATTATCTGTCAGTGGGGAACACGGAGGTATTTGAAATGGTTTTGCCTGTAGGGTCCCTTTTGTTTCTTTCTGGCTATGAGTAATTTTATTGAGTTGGTTTTATTTTTATCGATTGAATTTTACGTGTGTTTATTTTTTATATTATATTTTTTTGTGTTATGCCTTGCCTGAATAACAGAAAAAGAGATGTTTTTCTTTGAAACTCTCTCCCTCCTTCTCTAACTCCGCAGGATTTTCTGGGCCAGGCCTACTGTACCCTCGGAGAGGTGGTTGGATCATTGGGCAGTCGCTCGGAAAAAGCTCTTGGGTGAGTAGATGTTCTCACAGCTGGGAGTGTGCCGATATTTCAGTAATTATCTGACCAACGTTGATTGATAGTCGCAGCAGACGAGATCAAATGACTGTCAGAGCTGTCAGGGATGTTGTTCCCTACAGAGTATACAGTAGGACCCAGGATTTTCCTTTGGGAGTTGCTGTGCTTAGCGTTGGCTATGTGCGAGCATGTTTTATACCTGCATTTGATTGTTCTCTGTGTCCTCCATGGCTTCATCCTCTACGAGCCCTCCCGACCAATGTCTCCTTTCAGCAGTCAGCACACTTGACATGAGTTGCAGTAGTCTACAGCTGCACTTTTGTGATAATGGTGAAAGTGGGCCGAGTGACTAGCCACCTTCATCTATGCATGCAGCATATACAGCATATACATACATAACATACAGTACAGCGCTTGGTTTGTTATTATGTGAAGTTTGCATTCATGAACTCCATGAAGTTTGGTGAGTGACAGTCTCACAATCTGTGAGACTGTAAATCCACCTGGTATCCATCTGTACCGTAATTGAATAACAAGGTGACTTGTTAACAATCAAGCCAGTATATCCTTAAGCAAAACACTGAAATCCTGTAAGCCAAATAAGCTACAGTTACAGTTCAGTGGAAGAGAATGTGAATGTAACAGGTGTCAGGTATAGAGCTTTACAGCGGTGAGATATGTGTATATTTAACTCTGCATAGAAGAAAAGCTACTGCTTGGTAATTGGAGAGACTCGAGCAGTGTTGAGGGTGGATCCCTGACCTCTGTTTCTGGGGAAATTAAGCTGAGGAAGGGTACATGCCTACAGGTTTTTAATTAACATCCACACACATGCAGCCACACGCAAACAAATACTCCCACACGCGAAGATATTCACACACATACAAACACAGAGGCTTGTTAGGCAGCCAGTCCTCTGCAGCAACACACATATATATATTTATAGAGACACGTATAGATTTCAATATCTGCATCTGTTTGTGTGTGAATACATATGTTTCCTTGTGTGCATTTCATGAAGGTGTGAGCCTAATTATACTTTTACATTCCTTTTTTTGTTCTTGTTGTTGTCCCACTTGTCAGTGGTGCAGCATGTGCGAGTTTACAAAGTGTTCTCTGTGTACATGGAGTTATTTGAAGTTATGTTAAGTTAAGGACAATGATGACAACTAAGAGGAAGCAGTACATAATAGCTTAAATGAGCCCCAAGTCTTTGTATTTACAACCTTTCATTTGCAGATATCCTCATGCCTATACTTCATTCTTTACGCTTTATTTGTCTAAAGAAGACTGAATTTACTCTCAATAATATAACATGCATCACACATTAAGATCAATGCTGTCAGAGTGACCTGTAAGTTTTGATACTATAGTGTGTAACGGTCGAAAAAGACTTATATGGGGCGTCTTTCCCATCAGGTTCTATAGTGTCTTATCCATCCAGCATCCAGTCTTTATCCACAGGGAATAAATGCATTTACAGAAACCAGATAACCATGAGGAAGGCTCTTCATCTTTCATTTGTCATCGCTGATGTGCATGAGAGCCTGCTGTTTGACAATCACTGCTTAGATTAATGACAGATGCATTAGATTGTTTGTCACCGCACCAACATCAACACAAAAATCTAATTAGTGTGACATTCAGGAATTTAAATATCCTATTTGGAAACAGCACTAAGGATGTAAGGTTCATATTTTTAAATGCTAATGTATGTACGTCAGCATTTAAAACATTGCTTTTTTGCATTATAATTAGGTAGGCCTAAGCGAGTGTTAGGGCCGATCAGAGCATTTTTAATTGATCAGTATCTAAGCCTGATCCAAAACCAGTCTGTAATTCATTTTAAACCGTTGTGCTCCAGCTACCCCTGCTGTCAAAAATGCACCTCTGTGCTTCTTTAAAACACTGTTAGTGTTTAAGTAAGTGATCCACAGAGTAGCACAAACAAACAGTTTCGATAAAGATATCCACTCGGGCAGGGAGCTGTTTTCAGTTTTTTTAAAAAAAGCATCCCTTTGCCTCTATTTTAGTGACATTTTGCAGGTGTGCCAAATCTCTGAAGTGCTGCTGCTGGCCTAAATCCCCACAGATATTTTATAAAACACTGCATTAGAGGAAAGCTGTGATGCAGGGTACATAACTGTTTTGTGTCAAACATAACAAAAACTAATTTAGTATTAGTGCACTGTGCCGCTGTATTAAGATATCATTATTATCAAAAGATATTTAAATACTTTTATCAAGATCAGCTGCAAAACCAGCTTCATTAGGAGCCCCAATTAGGATACATCATTATCTACTTTTACCCATGATGCTGCTCTTTTGGCCTCCTCTGTTTCACATATTTTCTCTCTCTCATGGTTGAAGCCCACTTGGCTTCCTTTCAGTTGTGTCTTTTTAATCCAATTTGCTTGTTCATTTGAAGCCTTGATGAGCCTTGAGATCTGGAAAAAAGGGGGGTGTTGGGGGAAATAAGCTAGACAGGCCAAGCTGGCATCCCTTCACTGAACATTGTCAACAACCTGGCAACCTGGGTATGTGTGTTTGTCTCTTTCTCGCGTGTGTGTGTGTGTGTGTGTGTGTGTGTGTGTGTGTGTGTGCGTGTGCGTGCGTGTATGCTCCACTATTCCTCTTCGTTTCAACCCCTTGAGTAGCAATCGCCATGGTGATTGCAGTGGCAGGTTTCCCACTCAGAGAGAGAGAGAGAGCACATGTCCGTCCATGTACAGTTTGTGTGTGTGCACATGCTTATATGTGCACTATGGACCCCTCCAAAGTGCAAAACGATGTTGTCTACCCTGAAGGGCTACTCAAGAAACCCCTCCCTCCACTCCACTCTACATCACACACACACACACACACACACACACACACACACACATAACGGTGACAAAAATGGAAAATCCACCACTGCTCCTCCATGGAACTATAATCCTATTCTAAAGAGGTTTTAATATTAAGACTGTCAAACCCACAATATACTTTTATTTTTAGTGTAGGGTGTCTGCGGATAAAAACATCTTCAAAAAGTCTTGAATTAGATTTTTATAATGTAAGGCCATAAATTATCTCAAAAAGCCTTCATTTTAATCACAAAAGGTCTTTTTTATTTGGTATTATTTTATCTATTTTTATTTTGCAATGAAAAATGACATCAGCCAACAGGACAGGGCAGGATTTAACACTGCTTATTTTAATAGAAAATATGTTCTTCTTCGGTCTTGATCAAGTCTAGTTTCTTGCTAATTTATTGTGTTTGGCTCGGTTCTCTTCGAGGTGCCACCTGTTGTCGTGATTTTCCCTGAAGGTAACAAGACAAAAGCATTGAATTTGATTCCAGAAAGTGCGCACAAAACTCTTATTGATCTCTCAGTATTTCACCTTAATTTTCCCTTGAGTGACTGTTGACATTGCCTCATACTGCATATGTTCTGTATTTGCTTGTTGCAGCATTACACTGAAGCTCTGTTCCACATGGGCAGCACAGAGAACCCAATCGTGGGTACACACACCACTAGACCTTTCTTTGTGGAATGTATATGCTGCCCCCATGTTTGCATTAGAGCTGCATTATTCAATCGAAAGTAAATTTGTTGCCAACTATTTTAATAATCAATAAATTGTTTCAGACATTTTTCAAGAAAAAATGTGTGTGAGAGAGAAAGAGAATGAGAGCAACCAGCAACAGGAAGCACAACAGGAAGCACAACAACAGGAAGTTGTGGACAAAAGAAGGTATTCGAAGGCATCACTTTGGGCTCCGGGAAATTGTGATGAGCATTTTTCACATTTTATAGCCAAAACAACTTATCGATTAATTGTTACAATAATCGGCAGATGAATTGATAATTAAAATAATCGTTAGTTTCAGCCCTAGTTTGCATGGCTCTCTTCTGGTTTCATCTACATCAGAAACCATGTTGGGCTTTAGGGATGGTTGTCCCCCTTTGACCCTGAGGCCTTGCCCTCTTCACTGGAGTTGGTCTCCAGGCACTGTGCTGCGGCTGCCCAGCGCAACAAAGTACCTATGGTGCATTAAATGTAGAGGACAATCTTCCTGAAGACGATCAATAAAGTGCTACTTTTATGGAGTATTCCATTCTAGGCTGCCATTTTAATGGCTGCAAAATTAAATTGAAAATTCTTGATGTCTCTTACATGATTATAGTTATTATAATTATTGAGAGGAAAGTGTGTGTGAATAGTTGTGGAAAATAGAAACTCTGTTCTTTAATAGAAAGTACAGGCTGTGTAAGTAGACTCACTCTCCATATTTTGTGTGTCTGATTGAAATGTGTTTGATGGAATCATATGTTCCACAAGTTTCATATGGACCATTTATAGACCCTGTTTTCAGAGAAGTCATGAGTGATTTGGTGCAGAAGTAGGAACACTGTCAACATTCATTAAAAACAAAGGTACTGAGGCCACAGCTGTTGCAGTCGTTGTCTTGCTGAGGTTGTGTCTTTGTGTGTGTATGTGTTTGTGTGTGTGACTTCGTCAGACACACACCTGCAGCCTGACACGACGGGGGGATCTTTAACAATTTTAATGAGTGCTAATTACAGCTAATTGCATTGTTCAATCAAACTCCAGTGGGCATTCAGGAGCGTGTGTGTCTGTCTGTGTGTGTGTGTGTGTGTGTGTGTGTGTGCGCGTGTGTGTGTGTGTGTGTGAGAGAGAGAGGGAATGAGCGCAACCAGCAACAGACAGCAATACAATGACAAGTACAGTATCCTGTGTTGCATCGCTCCTGGCCGACCTGCAGTGTGTGTGTGTGTGTGTGTGTGTGTGTGCTCTACATGTATCACATGTGTTTCTTTGTTGTCTGATTACTCTCAGTCCTGCTGGTGTGTTGCCCCTCTTTTCTGTTAATCTACATTAATCTACCCTCCTGCAATGAATTTCAGTCCAATCCTTAATAATCCATAAAATAAAGTTTCAGTATTGCAAGTTAATCCATTCTTGAAAATGCTGCCATGTCGTAAAGTCAGTACAGAGTCTTTTTTATTGTTGTATCAGTTCTTGGACATCTCTTACAAAGAGTGTATGTCGTTAAATCAGTAAACATAATGATATCCAAAGCTTTAACTAAACTCGAACTAATGTCCATACATTGTTATATCACAGCAGTCTTAATAAACACACATGAAGACGCAGATGCTTGTTCTGTATCATCTAAAATCATAGACATGTGAAAGTGGTATCACAAGAGAAAAATTACACCTGAGATCTGAAACCCGGAAGGTGATAAATAAGCAAGAGAAAATTGATGTGGTAAAATAGTCCTAATATATGTAGCTCATTGTATTATGTTATATAACCCATTTACATTTTTTATAATAAATTCAATATGAGAGAAAATAAAAACAGTTTTCCGTTTGGGAAATATGCTAACTGCTAAGATTTTTTTTTTTTTTTGTTTTTTTTTTATGCTGACTGATGAAATCGGATTTTTCACAACATGCAATTAAGCTCATTTGGACTTAAAACCTTAATTAATTTAACCTCATCATTTTTTTCACTACAGGCTCAACCGCTCTGAAGTAACTTATAAAGTTAAATGTGAGTTCAGTGCTGCATGTTGAAGCAAATGAATCCCTTGAGGCCTCTTTTTGACTTTTTCACCACAGAAAAGCGTGAGTGTGTTGCACTGACTCATTGTGTAGTTAGATTTGCATGAGAGCACTTGGGTTTAGTGAACACCACCTGAGACGTTTTGCAGCAAATATGCATTTTATCACTGATAACGTTTTCATTTGAAATACTGACGCTGGTGTTCATTTTGAGCGTCTCTTGAATATTTAGTGAGGCAATTTGTGATGGGGGGGGGGGGGGGGGGGGGGGGCTCTATCCCTCTTTTTCTTTGTCTATTCTTTCTAAATTCTTTCTTTCCTATCCTTTCCAGCTCTCCATCTTTTTTTGCCTCTGCCTCTTTTGTTCCCGCAAACAAGATCTTTCAGTGTTCATTTTAAGTGTGCACAGGGTCAGAGAGAAGCCCTGGTGAACTATAGACACAAGTGAGCCAAGAAGCCAGACAAAGGCTGATAGCTGTGAATATAAGCCTGATTGTGAGGATTTGTAAGGGAGGACAAAGACACTTTCTATCTGCCTCTGGTGTGACATGGATTTGATGTCAATGTTCCTTTTGTGAGAGAGAATTATGGTTACGGGTTTTCCTTTTTAGGGTAAAAAGTGTGTATGATTGTGTTCGTCAGGGCATGACCAAGAATAGATGGATTGTCATGGTTTTATAATCATAATTGATATCTCATTCAGGTACTCTCCCTTCATTGGGAATATAATGAAAATGACATGTGTGTGTGTGTATGCTCCTGTTTGTGCATGCATGTGTGTTACACTGCAGCCCCAGAAGTGGCCCAGACTTAATTACCCGTCTCTCGCCACACGCTGATTGCAAATCCATGTGTCTTGATTAGAGGATTCACAGTGTTTCCTCAGACACACACACGGACACACACGCACAGGGAGAGAGCCAGAGATACTGCTGAAGCACTTCTCAACTTTGAAGTGCGTTTCTGTGTCATGAATAAACTAAAAAGAGGAAAGCAATTCACCTGAGAGTGAGAGGATGAACTCGTGTAAAATGTTCCATTTTCTGGCTTCTTTCACATCTGGAATCATGTTTTCTCTCTCTGTTGTAGAGTAATAAAAAGTGTTGCCATACACCAGAGCTTGATTTCACCATGTAACTAAAACCATTAAGTGATTGCAGCACAACAATGTTGTTAATTGCTCATGTGTTGTCATCATTTTTGTTTTCTGAGGTGGAGAAGCTAATTCAGAGGCAGTTTATGCACACACACATTTTTTTTTTTAGGATTTGAGCTTTCAGCTGGTCCTCCTTTTCTTTCTCACATATTGTGTCTGTATGCATGCGCATGTAAGGCAAAACTGTGAGATACATTATTCGTCCAGTAACCATGCAATCCTGCCAGTTACCACCCACGTATAATTTTAAGGCAGATCTCTCTGCCAGAATAATGACCCCAGCGCAAGCATTTGTGGAAATAACGAGCAGAGGAATCCCATTCGATATCCCACTGTGGGGGCCCCAGTTCGCCAGAGTTGTCATGGCGACAGGGATTCTGCGTGCTTGTCTGGGGTGTGTGTGCGTCTTTAACCATTTCTCTCTGCATATTGTTGCAGTGAGATGACATGATGGAGAGTAAGACGGTGAGAAACAATTGGAACATAGACACAGAGAGTGTTGTCTTGACAGAGAGTCTTTATTGCTCCGAAAAAGTTGGACTTGGAGGGCGCAGACACACAAGTGGAGACTGGACCAGGACAGATTAGTCTCTAATCTGTCTTTACTTCGGTGGTAATGGACTCCACCTCCCTGTGCTGTCTGGAAATAAAAGAAATAAGAAAGAGAGAAAAGACAAAAAGTTCCTTCTCTCCCTAAGGTGCTATTTTCGCTCTCCTTCCCATCTTCAGGTATCTGAGAAAAGGGTATTGCTTTTACAAGTAGTGAAAAAAAAAGCTCTCAGCTCTTCAATGCAAAGCATCAGTTCCAGGATCTATTTCATTTTGATACGTCTGCCATTTCAAAAGCACTTTCCCCCCAGTTCCTTGTGCCGGAGTAAAACGAGACTTGAATTACATTCACGCAGAGGTCCTCGACCCCAATTCTGGGCTGTCTAAATGACTGCCTGAGTCGATTTCTGCCAGGTGGGTCTCTCAGAGCAGAACTCATCAGACGACAGGCTGCTTTGTCAGATTGCAAGACCTCTCAAAAGTTATGTCAAATTATGTAGTCCAGCTCTTCCTCCTGCGCATGAATAGCTTCCTTTAACTCCTTATTCTGGTCTGAGGACTGCATCATCGTCACTATCCCTGTATGCATGTGACGAAGCATTGAAACATATAAAATACCCTTAACCACGATATAACTGCACAGTAAAACAAACATTAAACAATTTCAAGTAAGTTTTAAACATTTTATCAGGGCACATTTCATTATCAATATGCTTTATGAACAAAATGAACAAGTGGGAATCTGTACTGTACCTTTCACATGTAGATAAAACAGATAAATAAAACAATAGATTCAATTTTTAAATATAAAGTTTTAAAATATTTAAAGCTCAATTGATATTTTTATATTGACAATGGATGAAAGGACTGTATAATATGAAAGAGAAGCATCACCTGACTGTCTGCTCAATGTGTCAGTTTGCCACTGTTTGCTAACACATTAGCCACATCAACTTCATTAGGTGATAATATATAAATGGTGATATAAATGCATTTGATTACCAGTCAAAAAAAAAAGGACAATTCCAGCTGTGTGCTGTGAGTTGGACTGGTGTTAAAGAGGAGCGGATGCCCCTCAGAGGGTAAACAGGCTGCCCTTGTCTACGTCCTAACGAACTAAAAGGAACATTTGCAGTTTTAGACATTATTCAGGTCTGGTGTGTGTTTGCTTGGGTAGGAGGAGAAGGTGTTGTAATTGATGTCACTGAGTTCATCTCCGAGACCATGATGTTTATTCAGAGAAAGTGCTTACACATACACACACATGCGCCCCCTATCCCCACCACAGCTGCACAGTGCACTTACATAGTGAAACACACCACTACGGTCAACTTGGGAACACTCATGCATCATGTCCACCTGCCCTTACCAACAACAGAAAGGTCCACTCATACACACACACACACACACACACACACACACATAAACACCTCCTGCTCAACAGTGTTCCTTTTGTTTCTTGGAAATGTTTTGAGGCAGTGTGAAGTAATAAAACTTTCCATGACGTTTGTTCCTGACCAGAGTCTAAACAGGGGTGTGTTCATAAAAATTACATTTCCAGTGGTCTAACTTCATAATGTGCTTTCACATTTGAGGGTGAGTCCGCTGCATTGATCTGTTGGACTTTTCCTTAAATGATGTTAAGCTCAGGTCCTTAACACTGACCAGACTTACACCTGTTTTAGACCTAACTGTAGATACAACAGCTGGTACCATACACAGTATGGATCAGAAAGTTTAATGTCCATATAAACACATCAGAGAAGTGTCATCGGAGCCCACAATCTGATGGAAATTAAATAAAAATGCCACATTGGAACGTGGAACTGCAACATCTTATTTTTAATCTTTACTGATGAGCTGAATATGGTGGCACTAATGTTACCCAGTCGCAGCTTATCTCAACGGTTAAACAGCTCCATCTGTTTTACATCTGAAATTGTTACACTTTAAAAGACCAAAATGAAATACAAAAGGTGAATGACTAATCACCAATAATCAGAATTTGGGTGCAGTCCCTTATGCAGTGTCGTTTATTAGATTTTTGTACTTTAACTCAACAGTAGTAATGATATTCAAAACATTAACATAAAACAAAGTACATGTTCTGTGGAAACCTGAAGAAATCTTCCTCACCCCCCAGCGTGTAATCAACCGCTATTATTGAAAAATGTCACAAGACTGATTGTGTTGGTTTCTTGGGAAAGAATCAGAATTTTTTTTAAATTTTTTTTTTACTACTCATTTTTGATATCCTATGGTCAACACACCACAGCGCCAGTATGGAGCATCAACTGAGTAAACAAACGAAGTACGTGACAGACACATATGCAAGTACATGGTTAGCATGGGACCGAGGAGTCGCTGTAGTCCCATCATTATCAAACACACTTAATGCCGCCAGTGTCTCTTCTTTTAGTGTACACACTGTTCTGAAGTCGAGATGGTAATTCCTGTTAGGAAATATGAGATGTCTTCTGATTATTTCACTATGTGAACTTGACCTTTGGCCTTGAGTACAGCAGAGGCGTGTGAGGAAGGACGCATATAGAGTTAACAACGTGGTCAAGCCAAATACACTAGCAATGCGACTGTGATCTATTAACCCTTTGCCATGTTGTGTGTACAGAGGCATTCCAGGGAAAAAATGCGGGACCATTATTGTGAAAGCCGAGGAGCTGAACAACTGCAGGGTGAGGATGGACGTACACTTCCTGAAAAGTCTTTGTTTTCCTGTGTCTGCTCTGTCTCTCCATCTTTTCTGCATCTATTATCTGCTCTGTCTATCTGTTCCTTCCTCTGGTTGTCTGTCACTTGTGGTTTCATCTCCCTTGAGATTTTTGCTTTCTTTGTGGGCAGGACATTTGTAGATTAAGATTCAAGGCATAATATCTGTGGGAACTTGGGTCTGAATATTGAGTGTAAACAGTGTGTTTACTGACTTAAGAAGTTCAAATGGCGAGAGAGGCTAAGGCCCCTTTGACCTCTGTTTGAATATTTGAATATTTCATTAAACTTAAGAAAGAACAACAAAATCCCCACTAAAATACTTAAACACTTGAAAGCAGCAGTTGGCTTTTCATGTTGCATTTCTGCTCCCATTGGTGGTGTATTTTGTAGTTATGGGGATGACTATTCCAATTAGCATGTTATGACAATAGACTTTTATATAAAAATGGCTTCTATAGCAGGGAGGCATGGAGCCCCAACACCCACAAAAAGAAGTAATAGAATATCAGATGAGTCACAAATGTAACTGAATACATTAAATAAAAATAAAAAGTGTGTAACTGTAAAAAGCAATATAAAGGTTTTATATTATAGCTTTTCTTTTTCCTTTTACCCCCAGTCAGTTGGGAAAAAAACTTTTCCTTTATTTTTTTCTTTATCTGCAATCATTTCCTCCATTTGTGTTCTTCCAGCTCTATTAATTTTTCTTCTTTCATTATCGTTGTCTTCTTTTTTGGCCTCAGCACACATTTAATCATTTTTGGGCCTCCATAGCACAGCAGAAAAAAGCTTTATTTTAAGTCAACAATAATAAAAGCTTTTGGATTCAGTCTGTCATTATCAAAGAAAAACTTTTTTCTGTTTTGCTCCTGCGTTCTCCATGCTCTAACAGTCACATGCAGAGAAACCATTTGAGAAGATAGAGATCCAAGAGAGAGACAACTTTTCTACCAACAGCCCCAGAAATCAATCTTTCTATAAATATAATGTTGCGTTCAAAGAGAATTAGGGCTGCAGATGTGATCATAAACACCCCTCAACGTCCACAAAAATAATTTGACAACCACAGACTGGAAACAGTGCTTGTATAATGTATAAGCCACATCTGAGTGGAGCAAATCCATTCCTTGGGTTTTATCAGAAGATAATCACTAACTGTCACAGAGGTAAACTCAAATTAAAGTCAAAATTAAAAGTTGATAAATGTTAAGTGGTTACACCTAATAAATTCATCACATGCAAATAATGCATTTACATTTAATGGTGCCGATGTGTACATCCAAGTATCCAAAGGTGAAGTGACATCTGACATAAAAACATTGACACGTTTTCCTCATGCATGTTTTCTCTCTGTCTCTTTTGTCATCAGGAGTCAGTGATGATGCAGTTCTGTGGGAACAAGTTGGACAAAAAGGATTTCTTCGGCAAGTCTGACCCCTTTCTTGTTTTCTACAGGAGCAACGAGGACGGCACGTGAGTTCCCCCTCTCCTCCCCTCCACTTCCTCCTTCACTCTCCCTCCATCTTTCCCTCTTCTCCCCTTTCATGTTTGGTTTAATCCTCCCCTGCATCCAAAGGAAATTGGTTTCATTGATTTGCCTCAGATCAAAACCCATGCTGCCTGTTTAAGCATGTGTGTGAATTACATGTGGAAATGTTAGCGCACGAATGTGCATGTGCGCCTGGTATATTCACACAGATGTTATGTGTGTTGAGTGTTTGATCCTGCTCTATAGGCTCTTTTTTCCATCCTGCAGTGTGTGACAAGTCAGATAAGACCTAGTGCTCTGAGGGCGGAAGTCCACCTGCTAGCCAAGGGACTAATGAAATTACCTCCTTGCAGTATTTTTGTGTGTGTGTGTGTGTGTGTGTGTGTGTGTGTGTGTAAGGGCAGTAGCCTAGCTTCCACACAACCCTCCACTTTTACTCACAGTGAGTGGAAAGTCTCTTTAATTGTATTTTCTTTCTCTCGTATATGTATTTCTCAATACATACTCCTTAAATCTCACTCTTTTTCTCTCCTCCTTAACTCCATCCTCTTTTCTATTTCCCCCTCTCTCCCCTCAAATCTTTTTTTTTTATCCCTCCTCTCTTTTGCCTTTTCTCACTCTCTCTCTGCCTCTCCTCGTCTCTGTCTGCAGGTTTACCATCTGCCACAAGACAGAGGTGGTAAAGAATACCTTGAACCCAGTATGGCAGGCCTTTAAGATCCCTGTCCGGGCTCTTTGCAATGGTGATTATGACAGGTGAGTCTGATTCCTTTTGTAGATGCTAGACATTATGGTAACTTAAATAGAGTACAACAACCCAGACAACCCAATTTTCTGTTTCAAACACACTGAAAATGTCAATATGGGCAACTCTGGTGGATCTGATGGAGGTTCCCGCAGCGTCTCATGGCCTCTTCAGGCTGCTGTGACTCACCAAAGGCATCTATTGAAAGAACACAAACAACAGTAAAGATGTATAAGAGTTAATTAGGCACAGAAACTTGTGTAACATACAACTTCAGTACTTTGTCATAAAAGCTGTATTTGTCATTCATTTTTATCTTTGACTGACTGGGATATGAACAATGAGCCTAGGCACTGTGCGCATCCACACTGACATATTCCGCCTTTTATTGTTTAGCATGCATCGGGGAGAGTCATCAAATAAAAATGGCATAAAAATAATAAATGGAAAATAGCATTCAATAAACGACATACAGTTGAAACATGAAATATGTATGAACCTGTTTCCAGCAGCTAAGTAAAAATATTATTGGATTTAGCAGTTTCAGTAGGAGGACAAAGATGACTTGGCAGAAAGAAATTACTTATTATTTTGGTATATTTCCTGGAAACAAAGTGTGGATGCATGATTTTATTATTTGGTTTTCCTTTGAAAATTTGTTTGACAGCCTTATTTTCTATAAGGATTATTTCATCTAAGTCAGTACTGTAATATATTTCATTGGAGATGTGATTTTTTCTCCTACACAGCAGCATAGTGGCCCCACTTCTGAATGAAGCCTGTCACTGCAGCCTTATATAGATGATGCATTCAGGGGTATACTTCACAGGCTTTTTAGCAGATAAGCAACATTACTTTCTGGTGGTCTAGTTTATATTTAGTTCACTAGTTTACAGAAGGAGGGGGCAGACTGCTTTAATCCTCTTGTCATGTGACACTAACATGAACAAAGACCCTAAAAGCGATGTATTCAAAGGCAAGTCAGAACTTAATTTTCTTTCTCTGCATTTATTTTGGTACCACAACAACAAGTGTCATCCCGCCCCCAAACACACTCTGAATTTGCTTTATTAGGTCTATGATTGTAATTGCTCTTTGGCCACCAAAGTCTGAATGTGATTCGTGATTGTGTGGCTGTTTTGTGGGAGAAAGCAGAAAACATAAACAGCAGATGAAACTGTGTTAAGAGGAACTCATTTGAAAAATTGGCAGCATGTATTTGATCGGAGGCAGGAATTTATAATTCTGCTGTATGAAACATGTCTGAAATTATACCAATGTTCAGCAGTGAATGTGAACAAAACGTATAAAGACGATGAGTAGATCAGCGTCCTCCTGCTTCCCTCTAGCTCAGGGTGGATCATCCACATGAAAGAGAGTCATGACCGCTGGCCGTTGTGCTGATCCTGGGACTGCCAGGGATGCATGAGCTGTCAGTGGAACTATGTTATTGATTGGGTGGTGGACAGGAGTCTCGCTGCTAATTCTAAGGGATGCTATCTTTATGGTTGATAGAACTTATAATTATCTTATTTTAAAAGGTTTTTTGGTAACACTTTATTTTGTAGGTCAGTCATTTCCTAAATATTTCCCCCAAACATCCCCAGCATGTTTCCTGGAAAGAGCAGCATACTTTGGTACTAATTATTTGGTGCTTCTATTTAAAATGATCTTAAAACCTAAGTAAATATTGATTCATTATTCATTTGTTATTGGAAACAAGTCTTCTCATAGTTTAAATTGTATGCTTCCCTGCAGAAAAAAATCTGAATTCTGCATGCTCTGCTAACTCAAAGGTCCCCAGGTTACATTAGCAATTCATTGGAACTAATTCATTCAAAGTGTACTCATTTAACACTGTCTCTGTGTTCCCTTTAATTACTACCATGTAACTTGGTCCTTTCCAGGAAACGTCTTGGAAGTTATTTGAAAATTCTGCAATGCATTTGAGAAGTGCCCTCTGATCAACGTCAAACTGTGTTTCTGGCTTTTTAAATTGTTTTGCGTCACTGAAAGCCCATCTTCTTGTGGGTGACGCAGGGTTTACTTACAAATGTCTCCCTCATGTCAGTCTTCTGTTTGTGTTCATCTCCTGTGTTGATAGCAGCTGCGTAGTGAAAAAGGCACAAAGAAACAGACAATAGGGTTTAGCTTAGCGTAGCTAGCAGACAGCAGCATTGATCTGTAGTTTGGTCCAATAAGCTTATTAGGGGAGTTGACTCACACCAAGCCTTATCAGTGGGGGACTCAGGAAACTCACAGTGGACTGCACATACAGTACACACACGCACACACACACACACACACACACACACACACACACACACACATTGAGTTGATCTCTCTGCAGCCTGGGAGAAGAGATAAGGAGAAGCTCAGGCTGGAAAACAATAGAGAACTGTGTCTGTCTGCTTGTAGGTGCTCTGATGGGCCAGTGTAAGTGTGTGTGTGTGTGTGTGTGTGTGGGCCACCCAGACATACACACAAACACACGACATCACACATATGCAGTGAGACCATAAGATTAACAAGTGAAATCATTGTCGATTTCCTGTCACATCATCAAAGCTCAGAGTGACGGGATGTTTCCTACTGAGATGTGGCACAACACTGACTTAATAAGACACACGCCCAGAAACACGCATATATACACACACACACACACACACACACACACACACACACACACACACACACGACTGCACCCACTGGTTTCTCTTGAGGAGAAAGTGTTACACTAACCAGGAGACACATTTATGCCCGTCTCTATCAGCCACACCTTACTGTTATTGCTTCCTTTCCGGTAATGTGCATCTGGCGCTCCAAGCAGCTCTAAGGCCCATTAATGATTGTTTGTATTTCCACTCCTTCTCATATTGAAAGATGAGGAAGATGGGAACGCGCAGTTGTGGCTCAGGTTTTGAATTAGACTTGTTTGTCTAAGCTCCAAAGCAATTACAGTAAGTTCAGAAGAAAGTCATGCAAAATTCATGAAACACTGTTGTCTGGTCTTTCACACAGTAATACATGAGAGTAGTTCCTACTGTCAAAGAGACAAACTTAATCGACTGAGGGTACCACATCATTTTGTGACTCTGACCGTATTTCTTTCCTGTCCGTCTTGAGTCGTTTTCACACCGTCTCTTCCCCTTGCTTGCTCCCTCCTTCAGTCTCTCCAGCAGAGTGCCTTTTGCTTGTCTGTTTTTATTCGGTTCTATTATCCTCTTGCCTCACCCTTCTCCTTCTCTGTGTATCGCTCTCCTTCTTTTGTCAGAGAGAAATGACCCTTCTGTGGAAGACATTGGTAGATAGAGTGATAGCACAGCATTATCTGCCTTTTGCAGACTATTCTGTTTTTTTCCCCATTTCCTTGTAAGCTATAATGGGATGCAGACATAGATGTATTTGGAGATGAGGGGAGAGCACATTACCGGAGGCAAATGCAGTGACAGACAGACAGTGTGTTGGAATAAAGATAAGCTGCAGAATGGATCTGCTTCTCCTAATGGCTCCATGACAACAATGACAAAAGACGTGTGAGACTCAACATCTATGTATATTCTATAATTTCAAAAGTGTCGAAGGTAGCCTTTCAGCACTTTGAATATTATTATAGTAAGTCAGTTTAGTTGTACTCTGGAGAAAAACTTAAAACACAGACCAAATGAGCTTTTTCTTTTATTGTAAATGTCCTTTCACCTTTTGAATATGTTGTAAGTTGCAACTAAGCATTGCAATGCGTCAAGAAATTAAGTGCATATCAGGAAAAACATCGATAGACTCATAATTCAGGAAAAGAAAAGAAATGGCTGTGGACGGTGGCTGCTCGAATCCGATTCAAGGCACTGGTGCTCGCCTACTGTGCCATGTCCAGAACATGGTCAAACCGTACACCCCAGCCCGACCACTACGTTCTGCTACTGCCAATCGGCTTGCCTACGACTCCCTCACTACGAGGGGGGCCCGGCTACCGCTCTGCAAAATCACCACTGTTTGCGGACCTGGTGGAACAATGGTGGAACGAGCTCCCTGTCAACATCTGGAGGGCAGAAACTCTACAGATCTTCCATTGCAGACTGAAAACGTGTCTGTTCAGAACTGCACCTTGGCCCATAAAAAAACTTGACTTGAAGCAGTTCAGCATATTTGATGAAGTTGATGTACTGTTGTAATTTTTGGGTCGTATCCGGATGTTTGAAATGCACTTATTTTAAGTCGCTTTGGATAAAAGCTAAATTAATGTAATTTAATGTAGATCTGTTTTTATTATCCAATCCTCATCTTGTGTCTCTCCCAACAGAACAATCAAGGTCGAGGTGTACGACTGGGACAGAGATGGCAGGTAATTCCTCTCTTTTATTTGCCCACTTACATTGTTATTTCTGTAATTTTACTATCATACAATCCTTTAAATTCCAGCCTGAAAACACTTTCCATGCTCAATTAATTAATAACTAAACTACATGTGATCTGGAAAATTCTGGCAGTACAGTAGACTTTATATTAATGTTTGGACAGATGATGTTTTCATGTGGTTCCACTCCTCGGCTGTTGATTGCTCTACTGCAGAAGTATAAACAAGGCTTTAGGCTGTGTTCAGACAGATGCTCGACACCATAAAATGTGGTTCTGATCTGATAAGTAATATTCGACGTCAATACAGATTCCCGCAAGTTGTATTATTAAATGCAGCTAATGTGCTATTATGTTGGGAAGAGCAATGCATCATGTTTATTTTATTTTTATAGTGTTATTGAGTTTGGTTATAAGATTGTGCGGATGGCAGCTTTTTGTACAGCTATAAATTATGTGAAATGATAAGCTCAATTCATATAAACCCTGATAAATGTGCAGCAATACATTTCCTTATTACTTCTTATCTTTATTACATTAACATTCAACACATGCTAGCTTCCTGTGTACGGCTAATCTAATCCAAGTCCCACATAATTAACACTGGTCTGTGTTTTCAGAAGGTAAGGGCGCCGAGTGCAGGCTCATCACAGATTGACTGCTTAATGATGAGTCTGGATTCTGGCTGCTGACAGTCAGACAGAAAGAAAGAGGAGTGACATTTGTCAAGCTGTAGTTGAACAGGGAGTTATTTCTCTATTCTTTATACTTTGCAATCTATTGAGTGTCACTCTCAATCTAATAGAGGGAACACAGTGACATTTTGGTGTGATGTTTTTCAATGGGACTGAGAAATGCTAACAATGTTTAACAAGCTGTTTGGTTGAACTGAGCTTTAGTGTTAGTCTTAACCATTGTCCATGCACATGAACGTGTTTCGTGTTTGGGTTCTTTTCTCGTGTTATATACTGGCTACTAACTTCATCATTTGCGTTCACTTTTAAGTTACATAAGTTGTCTTTTCTGGGACACGAAGCAAAAACTCACACATGGCAAGGCTGTTTCAAGACAAAATGTCAACATTTTCTGAGTCTGCCAGCGCATTGGGATTGTCACTACATTGTCGTCTGTATGTACTGTCTTAAATAATTAAATGGAATATGTTGTCAAGCACTGATGTTTTTTAAATTCTCTCTGTAGTCATGACTTTATCGGAGAGTTCAGCACCAGCTACAGAGAACTATCTAGAGGGCAGAGCCAGTTCAACGTCTATGAGGTGAGTTTGTGTGTGTGTGTCTGTGTGTGAGCTTGCATGTACTTGCATGTATGTTTAATTCATACAGGTCAGCAGCTCACTAATACCACTGGGTTTTCATCTGGAACATTTCTACTGAAGTTAAATGACAGTAAAACTGAACTGCCATTTCAGTTCAACTTACTCAACTGCTGTTTAGTTGAAAATCTGCCTGTCCCATCTAGCGGGGAGAATAAAACACTTGTTGAAAATTCTAACACTGTTACTCATCTAAAAAAGAAAAAAGCCTCATTAATAGCCTTTAAAAGTAGAAATAAGCTGCTTTAGCTTGCTGTAGTAGGAGCCAAAAACATTATGGCTCATGTCCATGTTTTTTTAATGTCACTTCCCTGGTGCCTATATTGCCCACAATGCAACTTTGATGATGCTGATTGCCTGCTCCCACCTACATCAGAGTAAATAGATCCCGTACCTGCAACATTTGATCCCACTGCAGCCCTCCGTTTTAAGTGTCATTGTATCAAGGTTTTAAAAATGCTTTCCACAGACAAAATTCCGTTCACCTTCATTGCATTGGGTGGAGGCCGACATCTCAGCTAAGCTGCAAAAGTTGGAGAATATGTTTGTTTGTGATTTGGGTGAACCGACCAGCCACGTCCAGTCCAGTCAGTTACTATGCAAGGCAGGAAAATATATGGAGAAATAATTTGGCAATCAGAATCAGAAATACTTTATTGATTCCATGGGGGAAATTACGTAAATTAATCTGCAAATAGTCTTTAAAACGTAAAAAAACTATGCTAAATGTTTGGAAATCATGGAAAAACATTTATTTCCAATAAATAGTATGATTTAAGTATCCCCCCTCCTATAACCTAACAAATTATACTGTATTGTTTTGTGGAGAATAATCAACAATTAAGATGATATGGGCTCCATAGGACTTAGTTGATACCATAATCCACTGAAGAAGATACGTTTTATAAAAAAGTATATACAATTTTGAAACCAACATGGCACAGGGACTGTGTTTATCCTACTGTGCATCTTTTCTCTCTCACACACACACACACACACACACACACTGACAGTCATGATGGATCACTGGCTTATCTTCTCCCGGGAAGAGTCAACACTTCTTGATTAACAGAGTACCACACACAGAGGAGAGCACACAGGGGACTGTCATTTTAAACAGCTGCTGTTTGCCTAATAGTGCTCAGATGTGCACACGCACAAAGGTGCGCACAGAGGCACATTGACGAATATGTGAGGAACACAGATAGACCAATGGAACACAGAAAAACTCACACACACAGACACACAAAGATATTTTGCCATTTCTTGCCTGTTTCTTGACCCTGGTTTTTCCCCAACTTGAAGCTGGCAGTTAGAGTGAGGATGGCTTTGCATTGCTAAAGCCCCTCAGTGTGTGTGTGTGTGTGTGTGTGTGTGTGTGTGTGTGTGTGTGTGTGTGTGTGTGTGTGTGTAAGTGTGGGTATTTGTGTTACAACCACGTTTCAATCATTGCACCTCGCCTCCAGAGGCAAATGTGTCCTTGTGTGTGCCTATTGCAATGTGAACCAAGGAGAAATGCATAAATCCACACATTTGTATGTTGTTTCCCAGACGTCCTCTCTTTCTGTTTAACCTTGGCCCAGTTTAATTAGACCATAAAGCTCTGATGCAGTGTTTGGGATTCAAAAGGAGTTTCAGGTCGGTTTCTGGCAGGTCCCCACATCACAGGAGCAAATGTATGTTTTAATGAGCCCAGTTCGCAACATGAGAGAGGAATTGAATCGAGGCCCACGGCTGAAAGAGTACCTTTTCTAATCTGCTCACAAAACGGGGGTCTCAAAGCATGGGAATCTTAATTTATCCAAGGAAGGTTGACTGTGCACTCATTTTGAGTACTGTTACATATTCATGAAGACCACCACCCAGGTTAGAACCATAATCCTCCTCTAGATTTAGCTGCTCCTCTGGATAAGTTGGGCTTTAAGTGCATTGCTCAAAGGCATATTCATGGTGGTTGCTGGTTTAGGGGGAGTACGTGAGGACAGAGAGTGGGAGGGAGGTGTACAAACTGTACTGTATATGGCTTCAGTTACCACACGTAGATTTCAGGTGCAGTTTTTCATCACAACCTGATTAATGTAGGGCTGACCAGTATTTGGAGGTTTTCACAGTTGTGTTATATAAGACAAATGAAAGGTTGAATTGAAGAATGAATGAATAGATGTTGAAATCATAAGAGAGAATCCTGTCTTTTTTAGGTGGTAAATCCAAAGAAGAAAGGAAAGAAGAAAAAATACCTCAACTCTGGAACGGTGAGGAAATATCCATAAAATCTGATGCATCAATCTTTCCCAGATGGGCACTCGTTTCATACTGCTTAGTGTTTCATTCTGTAACAGTACAGGTCATTGGATTCATTGTGTCAGAAAGAATGAGAAACTGTAAACTGTCCCATCAGAGGCAACTCTTGAAAGTCGTTATCACTGACACAAAGCTGATTGTGGCCCTGTCACTTACAGGTAACGCTGCTGTCATTCCTGGTGGACATTGAAGTCACCTTCCTGGACTACATTAAAGGAGGGTAAGTCAATGACCAGCCGTTCATTGAACGCACACTGAGAGATGGGCGTTGTAGTCCTTTAATGAGAAGTGACATGCTGAGTGTGCCGGTCCCTGTCTCGATAATAACCCCATCAGTGCCTGCAATATGCCAAAGATAATGATCCCTCAGTGTGAGTGAATCAGATGGAAAAGTGTACATTTGAATGTGAGAGAAGGACAGTGAAAGGTGGAGAGAGAGAGAGAGAGAGAGATATGGGCCAACCTGAAGTCAAGTACACAGGGCTCAGACTCTGAAGTGTGTGTGTGTGTGTGTGTGTGTGTGTGTGTGTGTGTGTGTGTGTGTGTGTGTGTGTGTGTGTGTGTGTGTGTGTGTGTGTGTGTGTGTGTGTGTGTGTGCCCTTGTGTGTGCCCTTGTGTGTAATCTTGCATTGTGTTTCAGCACTCGCCCGTGCCATGTGCCACCGTGTGGGCTCGTACATGTGTCTATGTATATCTCCTTGTGTACGTATGTTGCTCAGGAGGGTTGACCGTGTGCAACCAGGCGTGGCGCGAATGCTTGCCTACACACTCTGCCATCATTAGACTCACAGAGGGGGAGACTGTCAAGGGAGAGAAAGGGAGTGTGTGTGCATGCAACTTTGGGGGAAAAAATCTCCATATTAGTATTTCTCTGTTCCTGCTGCCCTTGTAGCTGTGCTTTTTAGGTGGTAAGGAAAGTCCAAAGGTTTTGAGGGAAAAAAATCACCATAAAAACACTGAAAGTACAAGTTTGTTGTCTTGGTGACAAACTCAAAATAAAACACTACAATCTTACCTTTTTTCCCCTGTTGCTGTTGCTAATTTCAGGAAGATTTCAAAAGAGGTAGCACACGGCTCAGAGCAGTGGGTTAAAAAGCCGGCCAATAGCTTGAGCCAATGAGAGGATTATCCAAGAAGCCAACACTTACTGCGCTATGCTGTCTTCTCTTTGTACCACAAATGATTTAAAGGACCTTTCCCGTAAAAGCTGCCTTAAACTGTGATATATTGATTAGTTGGACGTTGATGTTGTTGTTGTAGGCAATCTAAATCACCTGACTTTGCATTTCCCCTTAGCTCTGCAGAGCTTTTATAGCTTCTTTCAGCTCATTATTTTTCCAGGCCACAGCTTCACTGTTTTGGTTCACTCTCACTGCTCTCAGCAGGCAGCAATTTTCAGTGAAAAAGCTCCAAAATTCCACTGTATGCCACCTGTCCGTCACCAAACAGCAGACAAAGTTAGCGACTAACTTACATGCAACTTAGTGGAGCATATAGCAGCTAAAAAGCCAGAGCCAAAAAGCTTTACTGTTACTGGACTAAACAAGAGTTAAACATGAAAGGAAAAGTGTGACAATTATTTATCAGACAACTCAGTAATTACAAGAATGCAAAGCATGTCAACATGTGTTCCTACATTGCGCAAGGCATGAATTTCATGAAAACACTAATTACGGTACAGAAACACAGCTACAATTCCATAAGGCCCCTAGTATCTACAAGATCTTCCATTTGACCTTTGAACTCTGTGGCTGCTCTGAATCTGCTTGACCTCAACCTCTACCTGAACACACACCCACACAGGAAGATGGTCATATACTTTTCTACCGAGTGCAGTTGCACAGTATGACGTGTATGACAGTATAATGTAGGTAAATATGGCTGTGCAGTATGGTTATGTTAAAGCTATTTTTATTTTGTTTAGAAAGTGGTAAACTGAAAATAAAGTCACAAAACTACATCCTGACAGACAGCAAACATTAAGAAACCTGAACAGGCAGAGAAACAGAAGTCTCATAAGGTAAAATACAGTAAATATGCACATAGTTTGAACCCTTTTTTCTTTTTTTGGCAGTGCTTTGGGAGTGTGAGCTGGGTGCTGTTACACGCTTGTGTGGCTAAATTAAGTGCCAAGTGCTGTCTCACTGTTTGAAACCTAAATGGATTGTAATGGTCCACTTGCATTTACTCCAATTGCATAATGGGCAGACTGTGTGTTTGTGCGCAGACACACAAACACATAAACACACCATCCTAGGTACTTTCTCACTTGTGCATTTCCCCAGAATACCTTGCATGTCTCAATCTTGTTGGACTGTCAGGTATTTTGTCGTCATCTCGTTTCATTTCCTTGTATCTCTCCTCAGCTGCCCTCCCCACTGCTCTCTTATCTTATGATTGACAGCTCTTTTTGCCGCTTCAACCCAATCAGCTAATTGTTCATTTGGACCTAATTAGGAACATGATCCGCTGGCAGCATTAGCATAAATGACTGATTTGAGAAGGCTCCATCTCAATCCAGAGCATCGCTGCTCTTATTCTTTTCACTGTGATGTGATAAAGCATTAGTGCCACCCATGGATTCCAACAAAGAGGCCTCTATTCATGAGCACAAGGATAAAAAATGGAAGAATTGTTGGCTATATCTTCCATTTTAAGTTGTGCCTTTGAAGGCGGTCCTGTCACTCATAGTGACAGATATTGTCTCCCCTTGTTTTGGTTTGTGAATTGAGTATTGAAATCAGAATAGAAGCAGGAGGGAACTCTGCTCGTATTGAAATCATTCTGAGAGGTTATCATTAGATAGAGCAGCAGACACTCAGAATCAAGACAAAGATTTGTAAAAAATCAAATCCTTGAAAGGAACCCAGACGTTCTGCTTTGTGGGTTATACTTAAACAAATTAACAAGCACAATATGTCTGCCAATATCAACGTTTGGCTCATTTGACTTAATGCAGGTATGAGCTGTTTATCTCTCCTCTCTCTCCTCTCCCCTCTCCTCTCTCTCCTCTCCTCTCCTCTCCCCTCCCCTCTCCTCTCTCTCCTCTCCCTTCTCCTCTCTCCCCTCTCCTCTCCCCTCTCCTCCCCTCCCCTCTCCTCTCTCTCCTCTCCTCTCCTCTCCCCTCCCCTCTCCTCTCTCTTCCCTCCTCTCCTCTCCACTCTCCTCCCCTCCCCTCTCCTCTCTCTCCTCTCCTCTCCCCTCCCCTCTCCTCTCTCTCCTCTCCCTTCTCCTCTCTCCCCTCTCCTCTCCCCTCTCCTCCCCTCCCCTCTCCTCTCTCTCCTCTCCTCTCCTCTCCCCTCCCCTCTCCTCTCTCTTCCCTCCTCTCCTCTCCTCTCTCTCCTCTCCTCTCCTCTCCCCTCCCCTCTCCTCTCTCTTCCCTCCTCTCCTCTCCCCTCTCCCCTCTCTCCCCTCTCTCCCCTCCCCTCTCCTCTCTCTCCTCTCCTCTCCCCTCTCTCCCCTCTCCTCTCCTCGCTCTCCTCTCCCCTCTCCTCTCCTCTCCTCTCCTCTCCTCCCCTCTCCTCTCCTCCCCTCTCCTCTCTCCCCTCTCTCCCCTCTCCTCTCCTCGCTCTCCTCTCCTCTCCTCTCCTCCCCTCTCCTCTCCTCCCCTCTCCTCTCTCCCCTCTCTCCCCTCTCCTCTCCTCGCTCTCCTCTCCTCTCCTCTCCTCTCCTCTCACCAGATGGACGCTGTCCAACCAGCAACATCTGTTTGCATATCATCAGGAGAGGTCACATCGCACAACCTCTGATGCCGTTTTTAGGCCACTCAGTGCACTCATGCATACGTTTCCCTCTGGCAGTTAAATATAAGGAGACTTCTTGAGAACATGTTGAAACACTTTGTCTTAAATAGAACATTTTCACCTTAAAGATGAACACTTCCCATACGGGGGTACACAGCCTGCTGAGAATAAATATTGTACATTATATAATATAGTGTAGGTTTTCGGTATTTTCCCGAAATATTGATATGAGTAATTGTAAAAGTAAAGTAAGTAAACTATGTTTTCCTTGATTATTGGTCATATATCTGACAGCTCACTAACTCCTAAGAAAAGTTTGTTAAAAAAGATGGCAATCAGATTTGCCAAATTACTGTGAATTTAACTGATCAATTATGGACTGTTACTATGAAAGCCCCTACATGAAGAAATTCGGACTCCTAGTGGTCGCATTGAAGAAGATTCTGCTGCAGACGTCAATGCATTCGGAGTACACCTGTAATCACAGAAATATTTAACACATAAGATGGGAACACTTTGAAAGAGAGACCTCTGACAGTGGTTTAACTTTGCACCTTGCTGCAGTGATGTCCAGGTGTACTCCAGGACACTGTGATGTCACTGTTGGGCGTATGTTACTGTCGTTCTTCTGTATGAATACATATTAAGTTTTAAGTGTGTGAAAATCGCCCTGCTGCAGGAGCATGTCATTAGAGATGTGGACAAGATAATCTTTTTACAGTCTAGAAATTAGATGCTTTGAAGACTTAGGAGAGGCATTAGCATCCAGTCTGTTCAGTCAGCAGGAAAGCTTATTTGAATATAGTGCGCAACCTCCTCGTCAGTCCGTCCCCCCCTGCTGTGCGGTATTTTGTCATATTGGTTCCTAGCTGAGTCACTGTGGGCTTTAACAGCAGGGGAAGATCAGAGACTGACAGAAAACCAGCTGCTAAAATGCCCCCCCCCTCACCCCAAACACATTATTATATACTGTACATACTACTACACACAGAGGCTTGTACACACTATTCAAAATGAGCAGCCATGTTCTTTTAACACAGTCCTTACTGAATGTACAATACTGCATGTATTGTTTTGACTCAGGGGCTCATATAAAAGAAGCATTGTGGAAAAGGTGTTGTCACATACAGTACAGTATGTACACACACACTAATGCACACACAGAAACACACGTGTACGACACAGAGAAAGAAAGGACTGCGTAGTGAATAATAGGGAATGTAAAAGTGAACAGGCTTTAAAGTGAGGCACTTAGCCAGCCATTACTCTCCGGAGCTGCCCAGCAGTGAAGGGTGTGTCTCCCCTCTGAAACACTTAACTGTCCAAATAGAGGTTAGCAGAACAGATCAGAAAGCCAGAGTTAAGGAATAAGAGGGGGTATAAATCAATTAGAAATGACTGTATCTTTGCTCTGGCCAAATAAAGTGGACTTTAGTGTAGCTAGTATGCAGCCTGTAATGTACATTTGACTGTATATGCACCAAATGAAACCTTTTCCCCATGGTTTCATGTTTGCATGTCTTCTATGTAAATCCCCCAGTGAAGATAAACCGGTGAAACTTGATTTGGAGTGTGTGTGTGTGTGTGTGTGTAGAAATATGTCTGCTGAAGCCAAAGGGTTAGGTTAATTTGCCAAGAGGTGGATTGCAGCCATTTAAGACATGCCAATAGAAAAAAACCCCATCATGACACGATGAAGGTGGTAACTGCCCTTAAAGGTTTCCCTGTACCTTCAGGACACAGAGCGATAAGGTTTGGTTTTAATGCAGACTAAGTTCACATCACACCTCCCTCGGTTGAAGCCCAGTCATGTGATGTTGTGGTTAGACCACTGCCTCTGAAAAATTCCTTATCATACCTGCCAGAACATTTTGCCTGGCTGGTTTTAACATGCACTGCAGCTATGCTTGCAGATCTCCTTTTGCCGCACAGCTGATTTTGTGTCTGCTTGTGTGTGTTCAGTACAGGAATGTACTACACTTAGAATAATTTGTATTTATTTAGTCACTGCCAGTGGTCTAACTTGCATTTTCTGGTGTTATCAGGGTTTGTTTTGTTACCTTCATTTTGATGTCTTACTCTGTTTTAGCATTCCTTCATTAAGTTGTAAGGCAAGAGTATTTTATGTCATGTTTGTGTTGCATTGTGCTTTGTGACACCCACAGAAAGAAATGTACGTCTGTACCAGGAAACATACCATGGAAACAAACAGGTTGCCTTGCAACTTTTATTGCCATGTCTTTTTTTGATTGGATTTAATTAACTGTATTAGCCCAGGGGGAAATTTGTTTGCAGTGTGGGAAAGAAATGTAACACCCACACACACACACACACACACAACAGTAAAAAAACAAGCAGCTGACAACCAAAGACATGGCAGACACACACAACAATCGTAACACAATACTACACAACACGGCCACTTTATAAAGTACAAAAATTTATATATATATATATATATATATATATATATATATATATATATATATATAATATATAAGAAACTGATGTTAGTAACTAACTAACTAAAACTAATGTATTCTACTATGCAACATTAACTATAGTTCTGCTGTGAGTACGTTGTGTTTCATGTAAGTCTAATGTTGGCAAGAGTGTGTATCACAACTGTTCACCTACTTGTTGTGTTGTGTTTGTTAGAGTCCATGATCCAGGGTGCTGTGAGATGAGCACTCGGACCAAAATGATGTTTGAGCCTTTTCTGCTAGAATAGACGTATTAGTCGTATTAAAAGCTAATGAAAAGTCGACAGATAACTGCCAAAAAGAGAGTTTGCTTTGCTTTGCTTTACTCTTGTGAGCTCCCATAGTTGCCGTCAACATTATTATTTCTTCCCATGCCTCTCTGGAGTTCCCTGTAGCACAAGTATGCTCCAACTGGTCCTGTAACATTTTTTTCTTTTTGCACACTTTTCAGTTGACTTTTTTAAAATAATTATTTTATTTTACTTTTAATTCATAATGTATTATAATGTAATATATTTGTATATTTAGGCTAAAAGAAGGGACAGCAGTTGGTTTTAATGCTAGGTTAGATTGTAGGTTGTATTACAAACAACAAGCAATTTGATTTAATGGAAAACAGACTGTAACAAAGCATCAGACTTAAAAAATGGCCAGTAGGATGACATCCAGAAACACACATGACCAAGGAAAATCCCAAGAGCCAATAAACTGATGTCTCACTCAAATTCCTGTGTGCTTAATGCAGAGGACAGAGTTGACCTTTTGCAGAGTGTCCTGGATCTGTTCTGGATATTAACATTCTCTCCATTTGGAGTCAAAATGATGGTGTCAAACATTATGGCTGATATTCACTTTGTAAGGCAAGAAACTCTGACATTGACTTCCAAGTTATCCTTTTAATGACTGTCTCATCGCACAAAGTCATCACAGTCAAACTGTAGAGGTTTGACGGTGTTGATCAATGCCAGTGACAATTGCGACTCACATTTGAAAAGTAGTCGGCCAGTATTCTCCGTTTGTTTTAGCCAATTCCTGCTTTTTTTATAATTTACTTGACAGCTTTTCAGATTGCTGATGTAATGCTGACATTGTTGTTTTCTTGCGCTGGCGTTGCAGAATGACGCGTTTAATCAAGCACCGCTCTCCTCTTTTCCGTCTTTTCTCTTGTCTTTTGGCATTTTTTTTATTGTGCGTCCCCCAGTTCACCTTGTTTCTCTGGCTGTCCCTTCACACTCACACAATTGGAGTTCCTCTCTCAAACTTTTTGTGTGTGTGTGTGTGTGTGTGTGTGTGTTTGTGCGTGTGTGTGCGTGACAGAGAGAGATTGGGTGGGGGAGAAAGAGGGCATGCATAATTTAGGCTGCGAGGCTGTAAGCTTGTCTGTGCCAGCGTGGGGAACTGGACCAGAATTCACTCAGATCTCCCCTCTCTGCCCCCTTGTCCTTGCAGCTGTCCCCTAGAAAAGCACATTTACTGGAAATCTCTTGATGTCTTCATTGTGTTGAGGAAATAAAGCACTTTATTAAGCAGTGTATATTTCATCTTTTGTCACTACAAAATGTCACTGATGGGTGAGAACATTTTTATTAACTAAGAGCAGCCTTGTGTTTTTGCTGATGACAATGATTTTGGACATTATCTGATTGTGTTATAACTTTTACTGTATATCCCTGAAGAGCTTGGAGAGTTTTCTTCACTAATAGAGGCACCATGCAATTCTTTGACTAATGTAAAGACGTGAAGATTACCAAAATTAAAGCATGCGAATATCAAAGAAACTCAAGAAGCAAAGACTTGCCTGCTCGACCCTGATTTAGCTCAACACATTTTTGGGGGGGAGCATAAATTATGTGCCAGGGCTCATCTCTTCTCCCACTCTCTCTTTGTTCCTCTTCTTATTTTTTCAAGCTGCAGCTCTTCAAATATCTGTATGCTAACATGCGAGGGCAGCTCCACACCAGAGGCCTTCTGGGTTTCCACGTATTTTTGAAAACCCCAGACTTGTGGGCTGATCATTAAACGTCTCTTGGAACTTTTTCCTACCTCTGTCCCCTCTGGACTGCATGGTGCCTGCACGGTGCCTGCACTTCACATGGCTTGCCAAGGTGACAAAGATGATGAGCTACTGGCTGTTTGACAGGAGATGTGTGTAAGGTAGACAGGGAGGCTTTCGCGTGTGTTTGTGTTTCTGTGTGTGGCGGCGGATGAGGATTGGTGTGAAAAAGCTGTGACAGGTCGACAGAGCGCTTAACCACATCCTGTTCCTGCAGGTTAACAAGTTAGGAAATGTTTTGATGAGGAGAGACGTGCCACTCTCCCATGCTGGGTGCTGCGGTGTGTGTTGTTTGTCGCTGTCTTGTCTCATCTCTCTTTGATAATGCTTCTTTTTCATCATCTCTGTCTCTTTTGTCTGTCTTTTCTCTCCACACCAGAAACACCACAAAGTTTATGTGAGGCAAAGTGCAAGCCAAAATGCATTAAATCAGGAAGTTAAGTTGTAGATTTATTATTGACATGGACGATGTATCTTTAGGTCTTTTCATCATACAGAACAGCTTCATCTTTAAATACAGGCTGCTATCTTTTATCGGAAAAAAATGTGGAATATGTAAAGAAACAAAATGCTTTATCTAATCTGATATCCACATGTCCTAGTAGTGACTTCTGAGTTGCTAGCCATGCTAGTGGCATGAATCTAGGGATGGCAAAGTCTGTCGGTCCACCACTTTGGTCCAGACTTAAATATCTCAACAACTATTAGATGGGTTACCATAAAATGTTGTACAGACATTCATGTTCCCTGGAGGACGATGTTTGCCTATTAATGTCAATCCTGTGATGATTACAGTTTTCAGTTATGTAACTCTGAAGTCTAATTTAGCATTTGTAACATTTCACCTACAGTCTATCGTAATGCCACTGGATGCACTTCGTAAAAGTTCACAGTTGAATGTAGTTGAATTTAGAGGAACAAAGTCAGGGTGGCTCATGCTACGTTCACTTGTGTTAGTTGTTACAAAGAATGTAGCTGTGTTCTCCATTTGAAAACAACAGCCTTCCTCCTGAGCGATGCCACGCTTGTGTTTTTGGTGTGAAAGCCCAATAACTCGCTGTCTCCTGTCACTGTCACAGCTAAAGGGCAGGAGGAACTCTGTCGGCACTCTCAAACATTGATCACTTTAACCTGATTATGTCTGCAGTTCATTTCTTCTGATTGTTTCTTGTTGGGTCACAGGTGTGTGTGTATTTGTGTGTGTGTGTGTGTGTGTGTGTGTGAGAGAGAGAGAGAGAGAGAGAGAGAGAGGAGGGGGGGAGTGATTGTTGATTAATGAATCATCTCTCTGCTTTTTCTTCTCAGAACTCAGATTAACTTCACCGTGGCCATTGATTTCACAGCTTCCAATGGTGAGCCTCCCAGTAAACACACACACACACACACACACACACTCAGAGACCCTCATAAAGACACACAAACTGCACTGAATGCCTAGGGAGCGTTTATTCAAATATATGCAGATGGGAATCAAGTGTTTCCTAATAGCCCTCTCCATCACACCTGGCAGCTAAAGCTGAGTGCAGTAACATGCTATGATGGCGGTGATTAAGGACTGTGTTATCCATTTACCCTTGAGCACGGTCTTAGCAGGACAGGCTTGTGCTGATGTCTGAGGTTGAGGAGTACTTGATCTTGTCTGGCAAAATCGAATCAATTGAAATTGTTGGCTAGTAGAGTTCTGCAGTTTATTAAAACGCAGCTTGAGTAAGCGAAATGAAAAGTCACGTACAGGGAGATAAAAGAAAGTTTCATATTAATATTACATTAATGTAATTAGCAGCCAGTTTAGTTCCATCTGTGACGTGATGCATGGTTTTGTTGCCATACAAAATCACTGACAGACCGCTAGAGAAAGATTTGTTGGTTGTTTATGGGATGACTGGCTGCTATATTGAACTACTGAACAACAAGTATTGGATAAACATCATTTAGAAGTTCAGTTCAGTTCAGATACTGATATTGGTTCCCATAAATCCCCATTAAGCCCACACAGATGTGAAATGAATTACCTGGTTATGTTTTTCTCCGTTAGTTATCTGCAAAACTGACATTCTTGACTTTTTAATTTCACAATCAATTTTGGGCTTAATTATTTTATGATTTTAAAATTGAATTGGTAAAAAACTATGATTTTTTACCAAAAATGAAACATATTCTCACTAACATTTCCGAAACCAGAAAAAGTATAGGCTTGTGTCACATTTTGATTTGGATTCACATAACAGAGAAAACTGTTGGAATGTCAAAGTTCATATTTGATTCCCCACACTGTAACCATGGCACCCTCAGGATTAATTATCATCACATACATTTTCTTGAAAAAACACCTAACTCCTTTTAAATCACTACATTTAGTCGACACTTGAGCAGAAAAACTGAAAAAACCCACCTAATTTTCAAAGAATGATCGAAGCGTCACCTTGATGCTGAGACCACTTCGCCTCTTCCATTGTCCTAGCACATTATCATGCCCACAGGGTATCCTCTCACTGTGTGTGTGTGTGTGTGTGTGTGTGTGTGTGTGTGTGTGTGTGTGTGTGTTCCCTTTTCACAAACAGGTAACCCAGCCCAGCCCACCTCCCTCCACTACATGAGTCCCTACCAGCTGAATGCCTACGCAATGGCTCTGAAGGCAGTCGGTGAAATCATCCAGGACTACGACAGCGATAAGATGTTTCCCGCGCTGGGGTTTGGAGCCAAGCTGCCACCCGACGGACGGGTCTCCCACGAGTTTGCCTTGGTATGAGCAAGAGGGGGACCAGGGTGGAAGGCGGGGAGGAAAGGGAGGGAGTAAAATGGGAGATGCTCCCTGCATCCCTTTATTTATTTTTTTTATTCTGCTATACATATTCTTCACAGCTGAGATGGAGTTTTGGGAACACATTAGATTTGCCTTTTGACCTTTTGATACTATTAGTTAAAGTGAATGCTGAATTTCCAAAGCTGACCTGACATAACCCCAGTGAACATGTTTAGTTTAATGTTTTCTTTATATTACATTTTGTCACTGTTTTCAAGACAAAGCACTGGAATATGTAAATATAAATCATCCTTAAGCTTGTTTGTTCCATCCGTTTCTCCTCAATACATCTGAAATGGATCATGCAGGTTAATGATGGTTCCCTCTTCTCTCCTCCCCTTTCCTTAATGTAGAATGGGAACCCTCAGAACCCGTACTGTACAGGTATTGAAGGTGTGATGGAAGCCTACTACCAGAGTCTGAAGTCAGTTCAGCTCTACGGACCCACCAACTTCTCCCCTGTCATCAACCATGTGGCCAGGTAACACACATACACATGTAATGTACAGGGGTTAATGTAAAAATTGTTAAATTTTACAAGTGTTTCGTACCTCCCTCATTTACATCTACTTTAGTTAATGGTTTCCTATGTTTACTTTCCCACAGTTTTGTTTTTTGTTTCTCAATTTTCATTATACCACATGCACACTGTTCTACACCAAACTCTAACCCTTCACTGTTTATATACTTTGAGCTTTGAGTATGCGTGAAAGAACACCAAGTACATTTCACTCTGCGATTGACACTCAGTGTCTCAGGTTTTCTGTAATAAGCTCAGTGCAGCGAGTGTTTCCAGGTACCTAACAGGAGTTTGAGAGAGCGAGAGAGAGAGAGAGAGAGAGAGAGAGAGAGAGAGAAACCAGGGACTCAAACAGAGAAAGTACCTGACAGCTGATTGCATGTTTGTTTGTGTGTCTGCGTAGACGAGAACATAATTGATGCTGCAGGAAAGCCACGCGGACACGTGATTTAGACAAAGTTCTGAAATGAAAAAAAAAAGACATTAAGGAACTATTCATGCAAGTATGTAATTACAGAGATGTACTCAAGTGAAGCCTCTCATCAGGTTACATCACATATTTAGAAGAAAATTTACTGAAATCTTAATTGCGTAGTTGCACATGAAGAGGCAAAGGCACTCTGAAGGGAATTGGTGAAACGAGGAGAAATACAGAGGCAGCACTTCACTTTTATTTAGCCTGTAATGTCCCCTGAATGCCCTTTACTCCTTTACATGTTGGTTTTTTTATTGCACAAACTAATCACACATTCCTTATACAGTAAATACATCAAAATCTTGATCTTCTCTCTTTTTAAAGAACAGTTTAACATCTCTGGAAGTATGCTTACTTGCTGCCTTGCAGAGAATCTCACTGTCATGTCTTTACATTAAGTATGGAGCTGAAGCCGCGAGGCAATTAGCTTAGCTTAGTTTAGCAGAAAAAGCAAGAGGAAATAAGCTATCCTGGCACTCAAAGTTCAAAAATACACCTACTAGCACCTTTAAAGCTCACTAATTGACATGTTGTATTTTGTTCGTTTAATCTAAACATAAACAACTTTTTTGGGGAGGAATATGAAGCTAAGGCCAGGAGAAACAGCTAGTCTGGCTCTGTCCAAAGTTTACAGTGTCTGCCTTCCAGCACCTCTAAGGCTCCTTAATTAAGACGTTATATCTCGCTTGTTTAAACCACACATAAAGACTGTTGTGTAAAGTGTTTGTACAGGGCGTTATGTGTTGCACTTGAGGGGCTAGAAGGATTAAGGATTAGAGTGTGTCGATCTTCTCATCTAACTCTCAGCAGGCACTATTCCTGATCTTGTGTGACCTTTTTCTCACTGCATTCTCTAACTCTGCCCCACACTTTTGTTCATGCGGATCAGTGTCCACTGTTACCAAAGCACTCTTCCTGGTCCATGCAAATAACAGAATGCAAAACACAATATAAAGTAGCAAACACAATGCTTTAATCCATACAGCAAATACAACAACCTGCAAGTGTAAAATATATGAGACACATTTTACTGTAAACAGAACTTTCTTCATAAACCCCTCTCCTCTCTCCGCCAGACTACATCTCATTAACTTTGATTTAACTTCAAGAATCGATTCCGCCCAGTTTGTACCAGACTAATAAGCACATATTCTACAAATTCATCCTCCTAAACCTCATTAAAGACTTTTAAAACAAGTTGTAGATGAATGCAGCATCTTTCTGCAACTGTATTGTCATTTGTCATCCCTCATATGTAGACCCAGCACCTCCACCTCCTCTCCCCTGCTTTTTGACTGCCCTCATATGTCAGTAACAACCTGCCCTTTTTTCTCCTCTATGTTTCGCTTCACTCCCACATGCAGCTTAGCAACTATTCCCTTTACTTCTCCTCCCCTGCTCTTCCTCTCTCTACCACTCTTTAGTCGTTTCCCTATGTCTCCGTCTTGCTCTATCTGCTGTGTTGTGATCGTCTACAGTGGGAGACACTTAAATATCAGTTATCTCCGGCGGGGAGGAGGCAGGCGTACACGTAGATCCAGCCTCCAGGTGCAGAAAGGTGAAGCGTAGCAGAAGCGACTGAAATAATCTCAGTGTGTAAATATCAGTAACAGTCAGTTCACGACTCACATGGGAGAGAAAGGTCACACTCTACATTGCAGGAGAAATTGAAAGCCGTATTGAGCTGAGGATCTATAGATAGCAAAAAAGAGATTGTACAGAGAGGAGTACTTGACAGATTAAGATCCTCTAGAGCGGGAGGTAAGTGACATTATTCAATGAGAGAAATCAGATTCAAAAATGCCTTATTTCCACTCATCAATTTTTGTGTATTTAATTTCAGAGCAAGCTAAGTACTTAAATTAAAACTATGCAGAATGATGTAGTAATGAATCATCATAGTAAACAACAGAGGATTTTCCTGCAGAAGTAACTACTAAGATGTTTTTTGTGTGTTTTTGTGCGTAGGTATGCAGCTTCCGTGAAGGATGGCTCCCAGTACTTTGTGCTCCTCATCATCACAGACGGTGTCATCTCAGACATGGCCCAGACCAAGGAGTCTATTGTCAATGTAAGGGCACCTACTGTAGCTGTTAACACTTGACCCTGTACTCTGACCCCCAAAACAAAAGAGGAAAAAAGAAGTGCCTCTTCTCTCAAGTTAAGTAAACTAAAAAGGCAAGAATACGGTGAATGTCCCTAAATAATCAAACTTCATGTATATAGCAGATTTTATATAAAAAAGATGCCAAACAGTGAGCTCCACAAAAGATGAGAAATAACACAATGCAAAAGTGGGAACATTAAAAACAAACCAGACGAGTGAATGCTGCCATTAAGTCAGCTGCTGATGTAGTGAAAGCCTACAGTAGATGTAAATGGCATCTAAAAGACAGACTGTGGCTGCGTGTTTGCGTAGAGATAACTGTCAGTTAAATCTTCTATATTAACTGGGTATTAAGGAAGATGTTTTGTTGTTTTTGTTCTTTTCCATTTTTTCCCCGTCAGTCAGCTGTGTAAACAGGTTTGAGCCATTCTGCACAAATGGTGTAAAAAGCTAGCAATTTGTGGCAATTATGCAGTAGTGTGTAGTGTTTCATAATGCATAGTTGCTTAAATATAAAACCATCACACCAAGCTGGAAAACAGCTGTGCCAGTATTTCCTGATGAGGCTGTTATGCGGGTCACTGTGAGGTTATAGATGTACTGACAATGGAATTACTGCATGAAGAAAAGGTACATATTGTCAGCCTTACAAACACATAATGTAAATGTAGATCAGACCAGATCCACGCAGTACAAAGGTCTCAGAGTATGCACAAACATAAGAGGTCGCTGGTGTTGACATATTTGACTTATCTCTGGATGTCCGTCCTTCCTTGCTGTGCCAACAGAAATATGACGTGACTGAGGAGCCTTTACTACTACTATTTTTCTAGTGTTTGCTCACGTTTGACAGCGTGTAATTCACCCTCCATCCGTCCTCTCCATCACTGTCAAGTCACAGCATGCTCCAGAGGGAAGCCAGAGCGCGATGGAGAATGCAAACAAAATGAACAGTGAACGGAAGCCATTTTTGTTAAGGCAGTGATCCATCTCGGGCCTTTTTAAAGCAGAGACGGAGAGGAGAGGCTGAGAAGAGCAAAATGTTGAGGAGAAAGGGAGGCTGAGAGAGGAGGAGGAGGAGGAGAAAGGGGAGGAGGAGGTGGCAGAGATGAGGGAGCAGGGAGAAAAAAGAGAGCAAAGGGCAGTAGAGAAGTAAAAAAGACCTTTACAAGTACATTTTTTACAATGTCAGAAATAAATGAGATGTTTTGATAAGATCATCTATTGCTAGGCTGCCTGAGGTTAACCCATCACTCAAATACACTGAACACACACACACACACACACACACACACACTTACACACATACCCACACACAAACACATGTCATTTGTAAGCTGTCAGTGAGCTTGGGCCGCGTTGTTTATTCTCTCGTCTCTAATGTTATTCACTGTGATGTCTCGACCCACGTAGCGTTCCAGGAGGTGCTGTAGAAAACACACACACGTCAAAGATTCACACACATGCTTACACACACTGCGTGTACTATACATGTTGGCAAGACGTGAACACAACGCTTAATGCCTTGTTTACCGCTGATGAAGTCTGTATATGTGAACCTGTAGCTCATCTTTATCCTGTTAACCCACATAGGTAGACACTCACATTTTTGAAATGTATCAAATGTTCGTTGTTCCTCTCCTCTCCTGTAGGCCTCCTGTCTGCCAATGTCAATCATCATCGTCGGGGTGGGGCCTGCAGAATTTGATGGTAAGTCAACAAGAACTTATGTATATCTATCTGGGTTCTGGGTAAAATTAGCTCTATTTCAGAGATGCTGGTCCTGGTTGAGCAGTCTCTCGTGCAGGCTGTCATTGGCACTCTGTAGGACTTTTGATAGAATTTGACAATAGTAAGAAAAGAGACGTGTATGTGTGTGTTTTATTTTATTTTTTATTCCCCTCAGCCATGGTTGAGTTGGACGGTGATGAAGTCAGAATCTCATCCAGAGGAAGATATGCTGAGAGGGACATTGTTCAGGTACACACTCCTTTTTCTCTCTCAAACCAGACCCCTCTGCTTTGACAGTAATCACAAAGAAACCACGTCCAACATTACAGATGAGCTCTGCCACTTGGCCACCTAGATCCTTTCCCCCTAACGACAAAGCTGGTTTATTTTAAATGTGATACTGATTTTCAGAACAACCAGCAGTAAAAAATCATGGCCAAATTAACCAACTAGACAGTGCCAGGGCAAATATTATTAACCCTGTGATCCTCCCTTTCTCTGGGTAATGTTCACAGTTTTTCTGTGCTGGAAGACTGCCGGTCCCCAGGTTTGCTCCATGGAAATTTAACTAAACACACTCATTTAGGATTATGCAGTTTAGAAGCACAAACCTGAGATAATAAAGGTCTTGAAATCAATACATGGTCTCTTACCATGTCAATTGATGCTTTAGTGGTTACAATTTAATCAGGCTCAAGTTGACACACTGTAAGTCTGGTGCTTGAGGCCCCTGTTGCCCACTTTACCAGGTCATAAGACTGCCGCCAATCATCTGTCATTTGCTAACGTACTTTTAACTCATTCAGTGACATGTTGATGTTGGAAAATGTTAGACAGACCATCAGGAAGAGGATTTATTTGGAAGTGCAGAAGGATTTTTAAAAAGCACCTGAGTCCTATCCAGGTCGTTCACCTCTGTCCATGCAGACAGACACCTGATCACCTCGACCCCACGGTACACCAGACCCCAGATGGCAAGATGGACACGTACATGCACATAGAGAGATAATGGCTTGCTCTCCAGTATCTGTGAAGAGCCTATATCTTTCTCATTAAAGTGGACAAACAGAGACCCTCAGCTCTGACCCCAGCCTAATGTACTGCTTAAAAAGCCTGCAGGGCAGCTTGGGGTCTGCAGTCAGTCAGACAGAAGGGACCTTGGAAGTGCACAATGGACAGAAGTAAAAAGATCAGACATTTTCACCAAGCTGTTACAACTTAGCCATATCAGAGGCCACCTTTTTACTTTGCCTCTTTGGCAGTTCTTCCTTTAAGTCTCCCCACATAGAGTTTGGGATATGAAGTGGGTCCCTACTGACGAGAAAACAGACAATGAATGTATTGAAAAATTCAAAAATGTGCCATTGGAAAGTACAAGATTGCTGGGATTTTCTGTTCAAAATCTAAACTATGATTAGTTCACAATCATTTTTTCGGCCTTTCAATCATCCGTTCAATGTATTCATCCCTTTGTTCGTGTTTTTTTTGTACCCTTATCTGTTTTGCAATAAAGGATCAGCCTACAATGACAAGTATCACTTTTCATACTTATGTAAGAGAAGAAATGCAAACATTCAGAGTGAGATGTTTGTTTGGTTTTTCTCCTTCGTGACCTTTTATACCGCCGCTGTCACATCTTGCTCCCTCAGCCCATGTGGGCGAGGGAGGCGCACTCGTTAGTTGGCTTTTTAACAAGCTGAAATACACACACACACATGCGCAGGCATTTTATGTAGAAAAAGAGCCGGAGATGGTGTACAACTAAGTTTCAGGACTGTACCAGTTCTACCTTCAGGCTCTCATTATCAGCAAGCTAATAACCCCGAGTGGCATGGCAAGGTTTACCTTCCGCAGCAACGGTGTCCAGCACAAATTGGCCTCTCATATCATCATGTGATTGTACGTGACAGCAGCTCATTAAGTAAATGAAACAGAGACAGCCTCATATCTGTCCTCATTTAGTTCAGCAATATCATCCATTTAAGGGGCATTCAACCTCTGCGACACATGACTGTCATTGAAATACAGTATGCAGGTGGATTCGCATTGTGACGGAGGCTGCAGCCTTGAGATGTAAATAATGAGTCACAGCAGGGTGGTCTGATGGTTAAAGAAGGCAAAACATTGAAAAACATATTATATTATGAGTCAGGATATTAATGTGACGTCAGTCCCTGGTTTGAGAAGTGTTGGTAGCACATTATACATTATAGTGAATTTAACCAGGTCCCCAAAAGGATAGATTATTGCAAATACAGATACTGTACATCTCATTATTAAAACTTGGGTCTTATTTTCTATGGGCTGTTTTTCCTCCTATACACCGTTTGGAATACAATGAGGATACATTATTTTCTCTTGTCATTAATGATAGAAATGATGAAATTGAATTATCCTTTAACAAACAGAATTTATTCATATTATTATGAATGCACTGATCTGTTCCACAGGATCTGTATTGGGGCAGATACTGACCTTATCAATTGGGCAGAAGTGACCAAAAGACATTAAACACACAGAGCTAGAGCTAGCAAGGCGTTGGTATGTAGCTGCTGGCCCTGTGCCCGTCTCGCCCAGCTTTAATACTCCCAGTAACAACATGACATTGCTAATTTGCACATTCTTTGTATCCACATGTGTTGCTTATCTCAGTGACCTTAGGGATCACATTTCTTCTCCAAGTGCTGTTTAGGAGAAAGTTTTGACATTCACCACCTCCTGTTCACCAGACAACCAGCCGCCAGAGTTTCATTTCAGAAAATAGGGCGAATCTGCAGCGTCTTAATTAGTGAAGACTCTCTCCTCTGTAGCAGCGCCAATTTGTGATCCGGGCTGGAAAGATGATTGTTTTGTTTTTTTTAAAAGATAATCTTGAAGTTCATTAGAGCTTCTTCCACTTAGAAAAGCGAACAAAGCAACTTGAAACAAAGAGGATGAAATTCTTCTCCTCATTCTCCCTCACTTTGCTGCCATACATTTCACCCGGATTCCTCTGCTCTTAATCTTCTTTCTCACCGCTGTTTTTAGTCTTTTCAGTCCACCTGCTCTTTTTTCTGCAATCTTCATCTCTGTGACTCTTCCCTCTCCACTGTCTCCACTCATCATTTTATCACTAAGCCCTGTCCCCCTTAGTTACTGTTGCAGTTTTCCATTCTTGCACAGTACATGCAGATTACAGTTTTACCTCTCAAAATTCATTGTACTTTCTTAAACAATGGGACCTTGATGTCAGAGGTAGGCAAAAGCTGATTGTCATTTCTAGCTGGCGACTGTCAACTTTGCAGTTATACGACTAGCTAGCTATAGCTGATAAAATCAGCTAGACTCAGTTTTAAATGAGCTTGACTCAGTTTTAACTGAGCTTGACTCAGTTTTAAATGAGAACCCTGTAAACGGGGACTTGAATACGCACTTGATGACTACATTCATGATATCGTGCTCAAAGCTATACGTCCCAGGCAAAAAGTCAGCATCCTCACCAGTTGATAATCGATGTGTTTGTTGGCCTTGGAAGTAACACTTGGTTCCTGCTGTAGATAGTAAGCTAGATAGCCAGGCGAGCTAATGTTTGCAACTTATGTTAGAGCAGTGTTTAATTCATTCCTTATACTTTTGCTCTTTTTGGTTTTGGAAAGGTGGTTAAAAAAACGCCACCTCCCTCACTTCAGGAAGTCACTTTAACTCATTTTCTTCTCTCTCAGTTTGTTCCATTCAGGGATTACATCGACCGGACGGGGAACCACATCCTTAGCATGGCCCGGCTCGCCAAAGATGTCTTGGCTGAGATCCCTGACCAGTTCCTCTCCTATATGAAGACCCGCGGGATCAAGCCGTCGCCAGCGCCTCCTCCCTACACACCGCCAGGGCAGCCCCTCCAAACGCAGATATGAGGAGCTAGGAGGAGAAAGGTTTATGAGTCAGGGGTTTAGCTGAACTTAACGCGCAAAATACTTCCATTTCCCTGAAGCCGCTCTCCATGCCTTGTCGTTGTGGATCACGGTGGTCTTTTCTCGTGTTCAGGAAACTGCATGTCGGGCCAGGAGAGTGTCGCTTTTGAGGACAGGAAAAGCCAATGAGAGTCTGTTTACTTTCACTGTCAAGCATTCCTGTTACTGTCTGGATATTTTTTTTTTTTCAGCCTGGGAAACCTGGACAGGCTTTGGAGAGAGTTTGGAGAGTCTGAATTCAAGCTGGGAAGAAAAGAAGGAAGGAAGGAAAGAAGCGATGAAGGACAGCTCTTTGGAAACATTGTAAAGAGAATGTCTCCAGACAAAACAAAGGAATCACTTGATCTTAAGTGAACGCTGACCTTTTCTGTAAATAACTGGACGGTAACTTCTTCTCTCTCTGTCTCTCTCTCTCTCCAGCTCACTCATTGTTTACAGTAAACGCTAACAAGGATTTTTACTGTTGATACTTTTATATACACACAGTTGCAATATGAAGCTTGTAATATTCTCTCTCTCTCGCGCGCTCTCTCTCTCTCTCTCTCTCTCTCTCTCAGTCTCTCTCTCTCAGTCTCTCTCTCTCTCATGTGTGTCAGGTAGCAGCAGTGCAGGTCCTGGTAGCCCTTCTGTACCGTACCGTACCGTGCTGTACCGTACCGTACTATATTCTGGTGTTCGTATTAACCTTTTGCATGAGTGTAGCCTCAGTCAAGTGCATGCATATAGTGGCCCTGCACTACCTCTTCTACCCATCTGTCTGCCTGTCTGTGGGGGGTGAGTGTCTGTCTGCTCATTTGTCCCTTCACCCTGTCTGTCTGTCTGCACTGCTGTCAGGCCTGACAAATCTGTCTCCCTGTTGCAGCCCCCCCCCCCCCCCCCCCTTCTGTTATGCCTCTGCCACTTTTACTAGCTGTGTTTCCAAGACAAGCTGAACAGGAAATGCATCATTTTTATGCTCATTAGAACAGGGAGATGAATTATTATTACAGAATGTGATGAAAAGCAAAGGAATTTCCTTTGGTTCACTTTGAACAATCGTCTCTCTAAATGTTCAGATTCACTGCGTAACGGTTCCAAATTAATATCTGAAATGTAAAATATCTGTTCCACCCTTTTCACCCCATCTACTTTTCATATAGGGTTATTCCCATCAGCCTCAGCAGTACTTTGTGTTTGGTACAAATATTAGCATGCTAACACACTAGACTATGTTAGTGAATATGGTAAACAATGCTAATGTGCTGAACATCCGCATATTAGCATTATTATTGGGAGCATGTTAGCATGCTGACATTAGCCACAGCCGTGCCTTAAGTTGAACCTCACAGAGCCGCTAGCATGGCTGTAGACTCTTCCTCTTGTGTAGTCTGGCATCATCAGAGTTAGTCTGGAACCTCTCAGTTTATTTTTGATTTCCAAGAATCGTTATCAAAGGGCGCAGACCAAAATGCCTCTAGATGCTACAACCAATCAGAGCAACGAAACGCGTGACGTAGCTAGTTCCAGCATCCAATTCTTAATGGCTTCTAGTTCAACATAATACACAGATGTTTGGCATGAGATGATTTAGAAGCCAACACTTACCATTTGAACGTAACGTGAACTACCATATAGGTTAATATCGACATTATAGCAGATTCACAATGTTCCACATCAGCAGCAGCCATCTTAGTTGTGATTGGCCCGACCGGATGGAAATCTGTCTGAACGGAAGGCGGCCAGATACATCTGCTAGAGCAAATGAAACATTAGTCTCAAAGAAACCGTGAAATATGGCCAACATTAGTAAACATTCAAGAACAAATGTTTTACGCTTGTTTGCTCTAACTAAGATGATGAAGATTCAAATCATGCAATTTCTGTTCTCCAGCCTTTCATATGTTTGCGTAGCATTTCTTTCTGAATGGAAGCATAGCTACTCTCTCTCTCTCTCTCTCTCTCTCTCTCTCTCTCTCTCTCTCTCTCTCTCTCTCTGTTCTCCTCCAAACTGCCTTGGCAATAGGATGCCCATGTGCCCAGGGGTTTCATCTCATTGTGTCGTCTAACACCACGTCCCTGCCCCATGTTTAAAACGACAGCAGCTGCTCTCAAACTGAATACAGTTTGAGCATAAAGAGCCCAGTGGTCAAAAATGCAGAGAAAAACACTTTCCCTATGTTCGCTTTTTGTTCCATTTTTTTTTTCTCTTTTTTTTGGTGTGTATTTTTTCTTGCACCTTTAGCTTTGATATAGCTTTTTATATGTTTGTTTTAATAATGTGTATTTATATGTGCCAATCACGTGTAAAAGGATGATTTGTACGATTCCCATCAGTCACTGACGACATCTGACAAGTCTCTGATTTAATATCGAACGACCGTCTCCAAGTGACTGGATGGAGAATGAGTTGTGATTGTGTCACGAATGTGGAAGGATTGTTCAGTGTTGTGATGTTACATGTGAATGACATCAGATGAAGGGTTTTAAAAAGTCTTACAAAAAGTGGGAACATTTGAACATTTGTCGGATAGTGAGTGAATCACATTGCAGCACCAAAAATGTGAAAGGATATTTAAGCATTGCAGTGATGTTAAAGCTTACAGTCATTTTGTTGTATCAACACTCTGAAGTAGTCTTAAATTTATGGTATGCTTCATGTTACCAACATTTTTCTGACAAGCATTAGTGTTGTGTATGACCGGTAGTAGCATGGTATGACAGTGTGTGAGTGGAAGAACTGCAACCCAGATGTCTTGTAAAGACCACACAGTGGAGTGATGAGCATGATTATTTGTAACTGACACTTTTTTTACACAATTTGTTTTGAATATCTGACATCGCTGCCTTGTTCATCTTTCTTTTCTCTCAATCCCCTCCTGTATTGCCACTGTAGCAGAGTGCCAATATGGTTGCACTAACTGTATAAGTGTGTGTGTGTGTGTGTGTGTGTGTGTGTGTGTGTGTGTGTGTGTGTGTGTGAGTTTGCTTAGCCGGTGCAGTCACACTCCTGCAGCCACCCACTGCGTTCAAGGCGTAGCTGGACACATCATTAGGGCTGCAGGTCAACATAAGGAGCTCATTACTGCCTCAGCAGATCTGCTGTGAAACTCACATCCTCCAAACTGTTAAGAGATCCAACACTGCAGGGGGGCAGAGCTGAGTTTATTATAGCTTTTGTTGATTGGAAAGGCAGAGAAGGGATTTAGTTTTTTTTTGGGGGAGGTGGGACTACCTGCTTGGAGTCCGCTTAGTGTTTGATGTTAGTTGTTGGTGACAATTTAGCACAAATCCCTCCTGGTAGAGACAACTTTCTGTATAAAAGCGAGCCTTTTGCAGCACCCACTGTGGACACAAGTGACAACTACGGGGTAATGTTTAGGAAAAACTATGGTTTATTACAACCAACCATTTTATTTTTGTGCTTCGGCTGTTGGTTCTATTGGTTATGAACATTGTACTCATCAAAGGAATTACTAAAATACTGCAATTACTGTAAATGCTAGTTGAACAAGTAGAAACTGACTCAGTAATGTCAGTTACAGAGCAGTAGAAGTTTGTTAACGTTAGCCACTGGAAGCTAACAGTCATACCAGACCAAGTAGTGGAAGAACCCTGAGTGTACTAAATAGAGACAGGGTGCATTTTACTGCTTATTCTAATTCACCTTTTCATTTGTAAGAGGAAGAATGTGTCATTTCTTCTTGTCACTTTAAAGGTTTAAACATAATCTACCAGAAACAGTGGGACTTGGGGAGCAAGGTAAAGGTAAATGTACTTGCCTTCCATGTTGCTCCGAGCAGTTTCTTTACGTTCTCTTTACTTTTTTTTTTTTTGATTTATTTGATAATTGGCTGGCCAGATTCAAACCCAGGACGCTTTTGTCACATAGTGTACATACTATACAAACAGCCTACAGGATGCCCCTGTCATGCCATTTGAATGGCTAACTACCTCCTGTTTCGAGTCGTGTGTTCTTCACAAAATCCTTTTAGGGCAAGAAAATGCATCTCTTGCTTTGCGCTCTTTTCACCAAATTTAATGACGAGGCCTGTCGACGAGGTCGGGACACCGCATGGAAGGGAAAAAAGCTCAAAACTAATTGGTCATTTTCTGATCTAAAAGTTGCTGACGTTGGATGAGTGAAATTCAGACACCAAATTTCAAGATGAAATTTTTTAACATTCGAGCTTTAGAGGACCTCCATGCGATCAGGTTCAAATGAGTGACTTGTTAACTGGAAACGTGAATTTTTCAATCTATTTTTGAACTTTTCATCCCACATTAATTCAGATAGATGGATTTCAAATGAATTAATCAAAGGATCAAATTAACATATTTCATATTACATTTTAACACACACATTATTGCCATAGTCATTGGTGCCAGTTGTTTTGTGTTGGTCTGCTTTGTTTGGATGAATATTATTATAATATTATTTTAACTTTTCATACTTTTTCCATCATAGTGCAACAGCTCACTAACTTTGCCAAGCCCCACAAAAGTGTGTGTGTGTGTGTGTGTGTGTGCATGCATGTATTTGATATAAATATACTTTGCGTGTGTGTGTGTGTGTGTGCGCGAGTGTGTGCGTGTGCCTGTGTGGCACCTTTATAAGAGTGTTTTAATAGACCATGTGAGGTGTTAAGACACATAAGATCTTTGTTTACTAAAGCTATCCAAATAATATATTGTATGCTCGTCATATCTTCTTAACAACGTGCACTATGTTTGCATGTACAGTTTTACAAAGGATGCACCAGTTCCTTTTGTTGAAAACTGCGTGTTTTGAAATATAAATCTCTATATGAAAAGTAACTGTACAAAATGGCCTTAAATCTTTCACTGATTTTCTTGGAATTGTGCGATGCCTTCTTCAGAAAAATGAATTGTTTAAAAGGAATTAATTGTTATCTATTTTGTGTCAGTGTTTCTATTGCTTTATAGTGTATTTTCTTTGCACAAGTTCAATTATGGAGAAAAAAAAAAGATCTTGTACTTTTTTGAAACCGTAATTAATCAGAGAAAGCATGGCTGAAGTACTGATTGTCTGATAATACATATAATAGATGACTATTTCTGTATCGAACTATGGATTTTTAAATAAATATTCATATTAAACACTATTTGCTGGAGCTCAGTGGGTTTTTTTTACATTAAATTTTCTCTTTACTTATTTTTTCCCTTTCCTTATTGTGAGTGTCTCCTCCTCTGTGTTAGTCTTTTCTCTCATCGCTTATCAGGACTAATATATGGTTCACTCCCTCTGATAGTATAATTATAGTACATGACATCACACACCATAAACACACAAAGCACTTGGACACCGGACCGCTAGCCTTGAGCAAGGCACCAAACGCTACTGCAAAACACGGTGTTGTCGCTGGGGCGTCCTTCTGCCTCTCTGAATCATTCTGATTTACCACCCAGTCCTGGAGTAAATCTGAATCTGTCTAAAATTTTTAAAACTTTTATTTCAGAGAGTAATTTGCACATGTTTAAAGAGGCAATTAGTGAGGCTGTCAATGCCCTGTCGCAGAAAAATACCCAAATTTGTACTGTTTATCTGCCGGGGGGTTGATAGGGTTCTTCGTCAACACTCAATAGCTCAGCGAGTCCTTTGACAGGTGCTGAGATCCGGCTTGTTTTTGTCAGCATTTTCGGATATTCTCAGCCTCACTCCTGCCACAGACGGAGTTGCAGAGTTCTGCTGCAGTGCAGCCTACTGTTCCTACTGTTGCTATGAGAGAGGTTAATAAAGGTCATTAAAACTTTAAAGGAATAGTTTTATGGGGAAATGCTCTTAGTCGCTCTCTTGCCGAGGCTTAAAGGAGAGGATTGATACCACTCTCATGTCTATGGGTTAGGAGCGGGAGCCGGGAGGTGATTAGCTTAGCTTTGCTAAGCATTAAAAGCAGAGTTAAAAGTTGAAAAATACACCTACCTGAACCTCTAATTGCAACACTGAAGTCTTGCAAGATACCTGAGAGGGCAAGATAGAAAATATTTCATTTGTGAATTACTGGATAATTTTCCCTCTGCAGACCTCTAAGTATTCAAATAAAAGACATTGAGAAGGAATAATCACCCTTTGGTTGAACTGGTCACAACCTGTAGACATATGCAACCTGTGTAGAGAGGTTGCAGGTAGACACAGTTTTAATTTAAGGCTAGAAATACTGGGACCCAATGGTCTTGTGGGTTGGTCGGCACATGGGTAGAATGAATCCGGGACTTGTGCTTTTATTTATGTTGCTGTTTTGATCGAAATTGTCTTAAAAAAACGTTTTTTTCTAATCACCATTACATGTGTCCACGTGAGCAGCTGTTTACACGGTAACTTCAGACTAATGAAGAAAATCGCAATTAGCGTTGTTCCTTCAAACAGTCTCACTGTGCATCTGCTTCTGGCTCGATGATCCGTCACTTACTGTATGTATGTCGACGAGCTGTCAAGTTTTCGCCTTTTAATTACTTAGTAAATATACTACATATTGGTGCTGACCACTTTTCAAGCCGAGAAAAAAAAAAAAAAACATAAAATTGAGTGGAAAACAAGAGGTGGGAAATTTCCAGATTGTTATAGTGTGGACGTCATTGACATTTCAGATTGAACGGCCTCTGAAAGTAAGACGCCCACAGTAAATATGTCGACAGTATGTTGACGATAAAGATGGCTGACATGGATAGATGTGATCAAGCATGCACACGGTGTCCTGCTGTCCACGGAGGCCCCAATCAATCACCATCAGCCCTCTTGTGTATATTAGGTAGATGTCAGGCGTTGGCCCATCCATGTCCCCCTTCATAAATGCACTCGTACATTTGGAGAGCGGACAAAATTGGCTGATGAATTTGCCTTATTACACATTGACATTTGCATATATTTGCAAAACAAATTCAGTTAGTTGGTGTCACTTTTGGCCCGCTGAAAATCGAGCCTGAAATTGTGGATTGGCTGCCTGAAGTGAAGTGAGATTGGAGTTTAAATGAAGTTTGTACATCTACGTATGAAACAGGACAGCAATGAGGGGAGGGAAGGATTCTCTATCAGCCAAAAATTAGATCACTTTATTTATTTGCAGACAGGGATCATGAGGTTTCTCATGTAGAGAGTGTGTGTATACATATTCTGTCCACGGGAATAAAGATGGCTTTTTTTTTGTCCTGATGTAGGCACAGAGCAGCAGAGGATGTGTAACACGTTGTTATTTCGTCATGCAGGGTGTGACTGTGGATTCTGGTCGTCAAAGAAATTCAACTCACCTGGTCTGATTGCACGCCGCTTCCCCAGTCTCTGCTTTGCTTGGTCTCGTTTGCTTTCTTTCTACATCGCAGTCGCACACTGGTAGTGTAGAGTCATTTCTCTTTTTGCTGGTAAAAGTAAACCTTTTAGTTTCAACTCCTGTGATTCCCCCCTTTGTGTCCGTACCCAGCCTCCATTTTACTACATAAAGTCACTGCTCAGTTGCATGTCGTGTGACATGTTTAAAAACCACATATAGTTTCTAACAATGTGAGAAAGGCGTGAGCTGTTTCATGGCCAGTGTAGACAGCTGATTTGTGGCCGAAACTTGCGTGTAAGTGTAAGTCTTGAATCCGGCCTTGAGGGACAAAATCGTGACTTTGTTTTGTATAAACTTCCTAAAAGAAAAGGCAAGGCAAGCTTTATTTATGTAGCACATTTCAAACACAAAGGCAATTCAAAGTGCTTTACACAGGCAAAGAAAAGCATTAGAATGATAAAAAAAAACAATAAAAACAAAATAAAATCTATCTAGATAGAATGAAATGAATAAAAGAAAAAGAAAATACAGTTGCAGTGCAGTAATAAGTTGTAAAGCAAAAAAACACATTGTCGTACAGAGAGAGAAAAAGCAAAAACAGAAATCTGTCATGAGAAATAACCAAAACTGTTCTGTGTGTTCATGGAGGACCCCGCCACTCATACATACTTTAGAGGGACTTTAAGTCAAGATATGTTCTTTTTTTTTGTCTTGCTTGTGCTTTTTGGCATTTTTGATTATTTTCTCTTACTTCTTTTCATTGTGGCCACGTCTACATCAACAAGTATACACTTCAACATATACCAAAGAACAAAGAATTTTATGAAAAAAGATTTAGGCATTAATACATCACTGAGAAACTGAAATTTGAGGCATAATTGATTCATATTTTGTCAAAACGTAGCATAATATAGGTTAAAAATGGACCACAGACTGATTATACCAAATGCAGTAATATCTTAAGCTATAGCTTTCTGCCACAATCATCAGCTAAATTAATAATTTGTGAGATTTATAATAGAAGGAGAGTCGGATGAAGATTTCAGCACACTTTATACATTTGGTGTTTGTAATGCAAAGGTGCCTGGTGTCTTGTTTCTTCTGCTCAAGTGGGAGAGCCTTGTGCATGCCTCTGGTTGCTTTAAATAGCTTTATTTTCCCGGCATCCCTGGAGGCCAAGGGAGGAGATGGATGGATTGATTGAGGGGCGAAGAGAGGCAGAGTGAGGGAAAGGTGCTAATATCACTGTCAATCAACACCTAATGCAACGCTGGCAGAGAGAGAGAGAGAGAGAGAGAGAGCGTATCGCAACACTGCATGCACAAACACACACACACACACACACACACACACACACACACACACACATACACACACACAACAGAGGAGTAACGCTGCTCATTAACAGCAATAGAGCAAAACATCAAGGCCACGAATTCAGAGCAAGCTACATCTGGACGAAATGAGCAGCATCGAATACAAATTTAATGATTAACTAATTAGATATGTATAGCGTCCTTTTAGCTGTTGTAATAGTAAATATGAACATGTTTTTATGCCCAAAGAAAGGCTCAAAATACAAGAATAACAACTCAACCGGACACAATGCTCTTAGATATTAACATTCATACCGTAAAGAAACAAGAAATCATTCCTTTGCTCCTTAATTGTTTAAATGCTTATTCGCCAAATGATTATGTAGTAATTGAATTGATACAAAAGGTCGTGTGAGGTTTTAGTCCTTACAAAAGACTTGATGTCTTAATGCTTGAGTAAGTCTAATGAACACTGTGGTCGGTGTCTGTCAACCAGAGTTGTAATTATGTTCGCTTGTCACTTCCTGACACAGTCTGTAGCTTAGCAACCTGCCACGGAGACAGAGCTAAAGTTGGATCTCATTTGAATATTCCCCCAGAAATTAAAAAAGAAAGAAAGAAAGAAAGAAAGAGACTCAGGTGTTTGGTGCAATACGGAGTGCAGTACATGAAGATGGCAGCGGGACACTTCTCAAAATCCCCAAATTCTCTCGCACGCGCCCCCCCCACAACGCCGTCAAACTTTTACAGACGACATGCTCGAAACAGCGATATGAATGTGGGCAGGTTGCATAATTACTGTGTGCCGATAATAAAAAAACACATGTTTTGGCCGCCGCCCACTGAACTCCAACCACTCTCATATGAATAGAACATTTCTCCTCATGTGCTGTAATTTGTTGTTTTTTTCAAAGGTGCTAAGAGATGGCACGGAGCTGGTGTGTTCAGGTTCATTATGTATCGTTAAAGATGATTTGTGTCAGACAAAGGTTTTTCTTACAGCACATGTAATGTCTAAATGAGATTTCTACTGAAGCAGAGGTGAGAGCAATGTGGCACTTACTCACCTTTATTTGATTTTCCTCTTCTTACTCGTTGTATTCTACTCTAATTTTCATTTGCACGCAAGAACACGATGCAGCAGACGCTCAGACATCCTGAATTTAAGTCCCTAGTCTTCAAAAACTCTTGATGATGTTATCTTTCCTGACTTTAGAAAGCAGCCTCCAGAGGCACAGAAAACATTATACAACTGTCTCCACAGTGTAATGTCTCATTCTGTTCGTTAGTCTGTTTTGTCTGATTTTTCATGTTCCATGTTGTGTGTTGCACATTTCCTGTTTTATTTTGTGGTACTTCCTCTCCTCTCATTTCAGACACTTCACTTCCTGCCCTTGTGTTTCCCGCCAGCAGGATTACCTCGCCCCGCCCTGATTAGTTTCACCTGTCCCCTCATTTGGGTGTATTTAGTCTGCTCTCCCCTGCTTCTGTGCCAGTTCGTCTTTGTCCTCGGTGATGAGCGCTCCAGCGTTATTCTTAGTATCTCATGGGTTTGGTTTTCTGGATTTTGATCCCCTTTGGTTTGACTACGCCTCTTCGAATGCATTTCTGTGCCTTCTGTAAAACACTCTGAATTGCTTCTACGTTTGAGAGGTGCTCAACAAATACTAATAACTTAATAATAACTTCCCTGGCGGCACGTCTACAAGGCTCGCGCTCTCCATAAATTTGAAAAATTACTTCTGCACCCTTCAGTTCAGTCGTCTTTGAGCCCCCGTCCAAAAGTAACATGCACACGTTGTTAGTACTTGTAAAAGCACTGCAGGTTGACACTGTACAGATAAAGTATCAATATGTTTTGAGTATTGATTATAATAGGATCAAAACCCCCAAAAAGAGCATCCGACTCATGTGACGTTCTGCATACATGAACTCTTCTTAGTGCTGCACTATTTCAGCTGCGGCTATTGTGTGCGTGTGCACAGTTATCACCTCACTAGTTCAAACATGTCACGTGATAATTTGTCACCATTGAAATTGTGTTTTGACATGTATGTGATTAAGAAATGCACGTTGTAACGAAATGACTGTTTGCTACCAGCCTGTTATGATGAATCTACCTTATAAATGATGACACATGATAGCATATTAGCTGCTTTTAAAAGTAAAAAGTATCGGTATCTGTGAATCGGACCCCTGATATTATTAAATTGTTTCCTCTTCCTGTGTTCTATCATGTTCTTTGGTAAAAACTAGCATAGTTACAAACTGTTACTTAGTCCAAACACTAGTTTCTCCTACAAAAATAATGACATTCCTATCAGCTGTGCTTTGTGTTTAGTATTTGGCTGTAGACTCTGGTTATTGTCTGACCCATTGAATGATCAAAAATATCACACTCATTTTGCTACTGTGACCCTTAAATACACACAAACGGCAGCGTAATGAAGTCGCCATCTCAAGAAAACAATCCACTGTCAAAATAAATCAATGATTTGCTCTTGAACCATAATCACTGAATGATATAATCAAGTAGTGATCTCGAGATTATGAGAGTGAAAAAAGAAATTGCCTCGGCTCTCTTCCATTTTGGCTTATGTGAAATGAATTAAATCAAACACAGAGGGAAAGAGCTACAACACCGACCATGCGTCTTCATTAGAGTCCACAAACACCAACAGGGCTGAGTGAGACAAAAACACCAACTTGGCCACTCAGTTGACTAATGCTTTTCATTGTGCTTGCTGTGTTTAATCAGTAGATACCACACACACACACACACAGAAACCTAGCCTTTGTCTCAATTAGCAGTACATATGAGGCCACTTGTTCTCCCCAACCTGGCTCGATATATTATGCATCACCGCTGAGTGTTTTCCGTGTGGCTCTGACTGTGTGTAAGTGTAAGCGTGCGTGTGCGACAGTGTGTTTTCCACCTTGGCTGGCAAAGCATTATGCAGCGAGACAGGAGGCAGATGCATGGGGTGCTAGAAGCCTCATCGCCTTGTATGTTCGTGTGTGTGTGTGTGTGTGAGAGAGAGAGAGAAGGTAATAGGTCGTTGTGGAATCTGGTGGATTTCTATTGCATTGTGTTTCTGGTCTCTCCAGCCACACATTAAGCTGTCTGAGAGTGTGAGTTTCTCCCTGTACATGTGGACGCGAATACATACATGTGTGTTGACATGTGGACGTGTGTGTGTGTGTAGGAAGCTGACTGATGTACAGCGACAGGGTCGAGAGTGTCGGAGGAGCTGGAGAATCATCTGACAGCGATGACCTCTCTGCTGCTCTGCTGACTCCACACACTCACACACTCTCGCTCTTTGTATTTGTTCACTCACAGAGGAAATAAATATTAATTTGTGAATACATATTATCACCTGTAAATATCAGTATCATTGTAAAAAAGGTAATTCACAAAAGTAATTTTATCTTAAGGATGGTTAAATCTTAATTTTTTCAAAACATTATTGTGAAGAACAATTTTCATCAGACGGTTAAACTGGTCCAGATTTTGCTTCCTTGATTCGACATTAAATCTATTTTCCAGTTGAAGTGGATTACATGATTGTCACACACACATCTTAGCTTATTTCAATAATCCGGCGAAGAAACGTAAAACTAGGCAAAGAAAAAAATACAGTGCAACAATCAGACGACGCACCGAATTTAAAGAGCTTTCTTTTCTTACATGACGACGCTCACCAGAGAAAGAAGCCTTGAGATGATCATGACTTCTTACAAAAGAGAGAGGCATTTATTCCGAGCTCTAACTCACAGGACCCCTGTACTCCCAGCAAAGGAGGCAGAGTGGAAAATGAAAAGGTCTCTGTTGTAGCCACCCACTGTATGGGGTAATAATAATTATCAGGAATGGCATGTGCCTCGCCTTTGAAATAATGTCACTCACAGTTAGAGGCGGCATATTGCGTCACCAGCCAGCACCTCTAATAAATCAGTAACAGAATCAGCTTTATTGGCCAGATATGTGCACACATACAAGGAATTTGACTCCAGTTTTTCGTTGCTCTCAATGTACATACACAGAAATAGACATAAACATTAAACTACTATGTGCTGATACAAATATATGTATATAAAAGTATATGTATATATAAAACAATAACATTTGTAGACAGTAGGACAATGGTGCAGAGTGCAAAGGGTGCTGAAATAAAAATGGTTAATGTAACAGGTTGCTTTACATACATGAGGTTAGTGGATATGACAATATACACAATATACACAGTATGCACAGCATGCTTAGATACTGTATATACTGTCATATCCACCTTCCTCATGTTCTCTAAACTGAGAGACATTGATGGAGATGGTTCAAGCCCAACAGAGGATGTACTTCCTGAGGCAGCTGAGGAAGTTTAACCTGTCACAAACAATGCTGGTTCACTTCTACACTACCATCATAGAGTCCATCCTCACCTCCTCCATCACCGTCTGGCACGCTGCTGCCTCCACCAAGGACAGACGCAGACTGCAGCGTATCATCCGCTCTGCAGAGAGGGTGATCGGCTGCAACCTCCCATCTCTTCAGGACCTGTACTCCTCCAGGACCCTGAGGGGCAGAGAAGATCGCTGTCGACCCCTCCCACCCCGGACACACTATCTGTTTGACCCCCTCCCCTCTGGCTGGAGGCTGCGGTCCATCAGGACCAAAACCTCCCGCCACAAAAACAGTTTCTGCACCTTCAGACCACAGCAAATTCCTTGTAATGTATGTTACTTGGCAATAAACAGTTTCTGATTCTGAGTAATACTCAGAACTGCAGTACACACATTTTGAGGTATCTGATGAGTTGCTGATGTGTGCCCCTTTTGTGCAGTCACGTCACACACTTCCTAAAAGTATCCATCATCCAACATACACATTTACATTTGAACAGAGGAGGTTTCACCTGGATACACTCGGTGTCAGTCGATTTTGCAGAAAGAACACGGAAACGCTTTTAACGCAGTGAATCATCAAGTTGCTACCTCTGTTCATTTAAGTGCTGCCGATACGAAGGGGCAAAGATTTCCCATTTTGCGCTGCTGACGTTGGACCGGGTCAAACTTTAGAGCTGCGTCGATCAGAAGAGGGGGGGGGGGGGCAGAGGACTGTTTTTTCAGCCAACAAAGAAAGTCACCAAATAAACTTCTGTATTCACGAATCAGCCCTAAAATCTGTTCTCGCTTTTACTCAGAGAACTTCTGACATGAAAAAACAACAATGAATTTGCAACAGCTGTTGCCTGAGTAACCTGGTGTAGCTTATTCCTCAGCACCATAGAGCTCCATTATTAACTATTAAACTATTAAAAATACATCAGTGAGCTGCACTGTTGCCCTGGGTGACACCTTCCTTCATTTCCATGAACACAGGCACTGTAATGTATTGTGAGTCGATCCCATATGCACCATCCTGCTGCCGTAAATACTTGGTAGAGGGTCTGAATTCATCTGTATTCATCCGCAGTTGAAAATAGTCCCCTCCAAATGCACTATTTACTTTGAGTAGCGTTTGCTAACAACTACAGCTCCCAGCTGTGTTAGTAAATTACTGAGCCAGTTTTATTGATTTCATTGATTGAGCTAGTGGCTGAGGAAGGAAGTAGGAAATGATTGAGAGACTAACGCATCATTGGTTTTGGTGTTTTCATGGGGTTTGTTAACAGTAAGAAAATATAGAATAACACCAGCCTTGTGATAGATGCTGCACACAGACACCTTCCACAGTTACATAGAGAAGTCACAAGACTAGAAAATTGTTTATTCTTTTACACGACTATGAAGCTCAAGTCAGTTTTTTTTTTTTAATTTAAACCTGAACTGCAGCTGCAGTAATTATAGGCACGTCTTTTGTAATGAGATTCTTACTGTGCTGTCATGTAAATCTATGTTTTTCTCTACCTCCTCCTCCATCCTTTCTCACCCTAATTATCTTCTGCTCTCGCAACTTTTATGTAACCTCAGTGAATGATTAAGTAACAAACTCTGGTTACATTTGAAAAACAAATCTATCTCAGTGTCTTTCTGTGCTGCCCCTTGTCCTCCTTTGGCTCCACAAAACAAATGGCTCTTTCTTGAAACTCAGCTTCAAATTAATTGCTCGGAGCCTCTGAGATGCTTGTGCCAGTTAAAGAAAGGAGAAAAGACAAAAAACTGAATGGTGGTGTTGTGCAGTGCTGTTTATGTGTGTTTGTAGATGTGCACATACACACAAAGAGACGGTGTAGAGCAGAGAAAGGACAAAGAAGCAGAAAACATGCCATCCCTAACAAATAATGCTGTTCTATTGTGAGCAAATGTACCTTCCATGACCTGTGATAAGTGTAGCACCTCTTGTATGGAAGTTCATTACTGACAAAACTATTATGCACACAACAAATCCAAGCTCAAATCTGCAAATCAGAAAGTGCAAAGCCTGCCTTGTAACAACAGCGCTTGTTTACTTTGTCGCTATGTTTCTCTGATGGGGTTTATGCTGCGGTCGCGCTATAAGGCACGGGTGGTAGAGATGGGAATCTTTCCGACGTGCAAGTTTGCGTCATCAGGTAACTCAAGGCGGTCTCATGTTCACAGAGTTGGTCATGTGAGAGACTAAATACTGCGCATTAACAACATAACACCATGTAAATGAAATATAGGTTTAATTATGTTGAACTGTGTGAGCTCTCACAAAAGTGTCCCAGTCAGAAACTCTATTGCCTATGACATGAATGCAGCATTAGCCGGTCAGCTGCCGCCAGTACAACCAGTTTTCCTCAAAATGCAATCAGTGATTAATCAGATATTCTGCATTATGCAAGGACAAAGTACAACTGCATCATGAAATAAAACAAATACATGAGTGATGGCGGTGCCTCCCTCTTGGGCTGTAATTTTCAAAAGGCGCATCTGTACTTTCATGATCCCCAAATTAAGAATTAATGAGACGGTGAAAAGGGAAAGAGAGAGTCAGGGACGTTTGGAAAAAAGCCTGAATACAATTCACACCCTGATCACTCTCTTGCAAAGCAAACAGCACATGCCGTATCTCCTTCACACCAGCTCAGATTGTCTGAATAGTGTAATCAACATTTGTGTAATCATCCCAGATTTTTTTGAAGTCTCTCCTGTGAGCTGCCCCACGCTGCTGGATGTAATTAGAATCTAGTAGTGATCTGGGCTAGATGGAGAGCAATCATTGCACCACTTGCTTTCTTTATTTCCTCCCAATTGAGATTTTTCTTAAAAAGTATAGACAAGTACTCAAATTTACTATGAGCAACACAGCGATCGATAGGTTTTATTATTGTCATTACGTACCGTAGAATGTCAGATCCCGCTAATCAGATTTGGCTGCCTGGGTTTCTTCTTTGTTTGTCTTTGTCTAGCTGTGATTTCATTTCTTTTGAAAGCACTGGTGTTTGTTAAGAGTTGAAAGTGGCCGATGATTTGAACAATATGGAAACAAAACTGTCTTCGAGGCTGGCTCCACACTAACATTAAGTTCTTATGTTTGGTTTTACGCAGGCGTGAAGTGTGTCTGTGTCACTCAGCATCAGTTAGGGGTGCGGTGAATTTATAACCAGGTTTGATTGATTTCCTTCATGTTAATGTACTTTCTCTGTCCATAGGAACATCCAGCTTTGTCTTATAGCTCCCCCTAGTGTTGCGTTAGACTGAAGATGTACAGGTTAGACACTCCTCATTATCTGCAGAACATATTGAGTCTGAGAACTGTATCTCAGTATCGCTACTTTTACAAGAGTAAAATGTACTTTTCCACCACTGCCTGCAGAGCAAAGCAAACTAATGCAACACCCAATGCAATCATTTTATTGATCTATTTGTTGCTCTTTGTATTCTGTAAATGTTTTCTACATATATTTGCCAGAAGTGCTCTATAAATAACCTTGACTTGATGTTGCATGTCATTTTATTGAAAGGTATACACAAGATTGTATCAACAGGGGAGAAGCATACAGCTGGATGGACAGTAAGTGTTGAACGTCTATGTATCTACATAAAAAATAAAAACACACAGACAAATCAGGCACAATGAAAATCACCAACAGAAAGAGGAAACATACAGAAGGCAAGATGACATCTATTACATTACATCATCTATTAAACCACAAAGTACAAAAAAAATACACTTAATGACAAACGAACACACAAAAACATCTAAATGAACGACACTCCAGTGGATCTTTATGGCTTTGTCAAAGTAAACAAAAAACATCTTCAATTTACTTCCACAATTATAAAGTTGTCTGTGGGTCAAAATGTGTGAGCAAAATTCTCAGTCATTACAAAAAAATGTTTACAATATCATTTTTGGTCTCGTATTTACAGCTCAGGTCAACAGGATGGATTCACAGAAGTGCACACAGTATTTACATGTGACGTACAAAACAGTCATAAGAAAAGCCTCGTCGCTTCCCAGAAACCTGCAGAAAGCATCAAACTTACGTGATTATTTTTCCACCCTGGAGAAGGATCAACATTTCAACCAAACACTGTTTATGTACAGTAGAAACAACTTTTATAAACAGTGAACTGTCATCATGATTCAGACCAGTAGCAATGATTTTACAACACTGGCTGTATTGTCCAAGCCAAACACTGTAATCATTTTTACAAAATGAAATTCTCTTTGAATACTTTTGGTCATTTTCATGTCATTGTGAACTGATTCACAGTAAATCTGCAGCCCTGCTGCAGGATTGGAGCCTTTTGTTACTGAAAGCAAAACACTGCATAAGTCGCCTTTGAAAACCTTCAACACCAGACATTAAGATTTAAAAGGTTTTTGATTTTCACTGCCACCTGTCATGTTAAACTAGCAATATTAATTCTCAGCGTAAACTATGGCAACACCAAGGCTTACAGACATCCTGTTGGAGTCCAGCAACTCCAGATATCAGATGCTTCCCTTCTCTCTTTCGTTCACCACATGAACCTCTGTGTGGCCGTGCTGTCCGGCCAGTGGAAAGTCTTACTGATGAAGATGTAAAGTGTGGCAGCGTTGACCGCCGTGTACAGAGAAAACTCCACAAGGAGTCTGGGAAGAGAGGGGAGAGGCATGTGCAGGCGGTACATCAGGTAGGGGACGATGAAGTACCTGAACTCCAGCAGCTTCTGGGGCACCGTGGCAGCCACGAGGCACGCCAGGAACCCCAAACTCCAGAACAGCGAGCGCGACTTGAAGGAGTCCAGGAAATTCCACCCTGCGAACACGTACGCGGGGACGAGGAGGAAACGCGCCAGCTCGTGCCTCTGGAAGAGCCTTTTCCACACGTAGAAAGGGAAATGGCGGTTATCTGCCAGGAGGTACCTGTGGACGAAGGTGAACTTCCACACCAGGAGCAAGGAGACGCCCGTGACGAAGAGAAAGAACAAAGGCTGTTTTTTCAGAGCCTGGAGGAAGCGAAGGACGCGGTAGTAACAAAGAGAGACGGGGAGGGAGAAGAAGAGGGCGAAGGAGAAGAAATAGAAGAGTTGGGGGAAGTTGAGGCAGGCCTCGTGGCTCGTCCTGTCACCCACCACGATCCCGTCATTCAGCACCACGAACGCCAGGAAACCCAACCCGACCACTGCGTAAGGCCAGGCCACCAGCAGCACCGCCTTCACATGACCGGGCGAGGTGAGGAACTCCAGCATGAAATGCATCACTTTCTTAGCTCCACTGAAGGACAGAGGGACCTGGGACGGAGGAGACTTCTCATCCCTCTTTTTCGTGTGCTCCACCTTCCAGGCCTCGTCCATTTTGCTGGCCACCAATGTCCCTGCGCAGAAGGCCACCCAGATGATGTTGGTCTGGCGGAAGAGCACGGAGCACACGCCGAGGAACGCAGAGGCCTTGTGGCAGCCGTAGAGCGTCATGAGGTAGGTGAAGAGGATGAAGAACGTAGATCCGGCGTCGGTGTAGTAGAGGAAGTTGAAGAAGTAGAGCACGGGGAAGGTGGATAGAGACAACGCTGAGAGGACTCGGCGTGAGGTTGTTCGTGTCTGTAAGAGAAGCAAACGTGACATCAGAAAACAAAGAAGACAAACAACACACATGTTCAACACTCATCATCTGGAAATACCTTCTCCCTGAGGTGCAGTTTGCAGACGAGCAGATAGAGCAGGTAGAGGTTGCCGCAGTTGAACAGCAGGTTGATGAAGCGCAGCATGGCCGTGGAACACACCACTGCGCCCGTCAGGTCAGCGAGCCACACCACGGGCTTGATGACTCCCACAGAGACGAGGTAAAGGCCTGGGAGAGTGGTGATCATTGGGTCCCACTGTACGAGGACCAAAACCATGTTAAATGAAACACTCTGACACGTAACATTATGTTTGCTGAATGTTCATTTACTGCAAATTGCAAAAACTTCACATCTTACACATTTCCAAAGTATATATTGCTTTCTGTTGGATCTTTAAGGTTGAACATTGTGTGTTTTCTTTAATTCTAATAAAAGAGAGAATGTACCCTTTATTTAGCCAGTCTAGCTAAACAGAGTTAGCTGCGGTGTGCTTTGAAATAACGTGGTCAGTAATAAAAGGTTTACGTGGTTTGAAAACCGATATGATGATCCTTTAATCTCCACTTCCTACAGTCTGAATTGTGCTTGATAGCAAGCCTGCATGTAAACTACAATACATTTAAGCACTTAAACCCCCATTAATGCTATTCTATATGTCCCACATGGAGATTAAAAGCTCTCCAAGCTGCTACATCATTTTAAACGACAGCAGCTCCGCCGTTAGCTAACCTTAATCCGCTAAACAACAATGACAGACTCTCTCTCTCATGGCTACCGCGACTTTCAGAAAGCCACTTTACCTCGTTGAATTTTCCATGGCAATATTTCTGAGCTTGTGGGACATGAAAAATCTCGTCCATGTACGGCTCCCTCTGCTCCCGAGTGACCCTGGAGAACAGCAGGCAGGATATCAAAAAGTTGGTGCTGCAGAGAGCAGTGAATATGTAGCCTTCAAATTTCTCCATGTTTGATGACGAAACCCGATGTAAAAGTGAATGCGGTCAAAGCTAGCTGTAATAATGTTGTGTAAACCGCATAACGACTCGATTCGCGAATTAAAACCGCTATACAGTGTCAATACCGAGGGACAGTGGTTGAACTCTGTCCAGTTTAGATAAACGGAAGTGTTTTGATTTTTGACAGCTGGCGGTCCGCTTCGGAAACATGCTCGGTATGGAAACCCTTGTATAATTATTAGTGCCTGGTTGTGCTAAATAGTTTAGCATCATACTTCTATCAAATAGTAACCACCATAATTATACATTATTCATTTTAATTAGTAATGCTTTAAGTTATAATTGTCTACCTTTTGTGGGGATGTTTTCCTAAAGAGGAACTTTCCTCTCAAGCGGTGTTACCGTGTTATGGTTCCCCTCGTGTGCAGACATTCAGGTGAAGCGCGGTTAGTCGTAATTTCTTCGTAGTACGTTAAACAATTGTCCAGCATGCATTTAACACAGGAGCTAGAGCTTTTTTCTGACCAGAGAGTGACTCAAATGCTTTTCAAGGAGGTCAAAAATGCCGCAGAGTTGAGACAGTGTGCAGTGGAGGGCAAAATAAACGGTGCCTTGATCAACCCAACGATGGTGAGATATTTTCATTCAGCATATTCTCATGTATATTTATTAGCCAGCAATAGTTTTACTTTCCGCACAATAAACATGGTTAGTAGGCCCCGTCTCTAAAACATGTATATTTTATACCAAATGGGAAGTAAAATGAGAAACTGTGGAACTTTCTTTTTCATTTACAGCTGGTGAATTCTTTCCAAGTGCTGGTTGCTGCCAACAAGGCTGTTCACTTACAGAAAATTGGTAAAATGAAGACAAGAAGTTTATACTCAGAAATAATCTTCAACCTGTCACCTACTAATAATGTAAGTAACACAAACGTGTGCGTTTCTTGATCTGAAAATGCTCATTTGTGTAAAACAGCACCTGCACCTTTATCATTCTAAAGGTGCAGGAATGTTTGTGGCTGTCTTAACTAATGTTAACTGCACAATTAGATATCCCAAAATAAAAATGTATTCTTTTGTTGTACTCATTTAAATACCTCTAACATGCTCTGGACAGCCGTAATGTACACAGATAAACTAATTCATCATATTTGTATCTATCCAGATCTCAGAGGCGTTTAAAAGGTTTGGGATCTCTGATGGCGATGACTCTGTCCTGGTGGTCCTGGTTCACAACAAAGATGAGCCACAGCTTCTGTCAGACATCACAGCCAGTGTGAACGGACGGCACGTTCCAGTCGAAGATGTTTCCTCGCTGTCAGACCATGCAAAAATCAAAAAGGTTCTCCATCTCTGCTTCAATTTTATGTGACTCACTGCACATAATGTGGGCTTACGTGGGCATTGGTGTGTGTGTTTAGCTAGACAACGAATTGAATAAAATCTAGAACATGTACACACATGCAGTTTACTGTATACTGTTCATTATCTGAATGGGTGACCATTAGCTGTTAATTATAAAGGAAGTTTTTAGATATTAGTTGAAAGCGAGAAGTTGTCAGCTTCATTCCAAAATTTGATTTCAGCCGTATTCACTAAATTGATTTCAGTAGCATTTCTTTTAATCTCACCCCTTTTTTGTTTCAGCTGTATAAAGTCACCCCCCAGGAGGAGAAGTGTGGGACTCTGCTGGACGCAGTTGTATGCAGGATGGCCACCAAGGATGTCATATAGCTGCAACAGGAGAAAGGACCAGAACAGAACTCTTTTGTTTTATTTTTTTATTAATGGTTACCCTTTTCCTTATGAGAAGTGGACTTTCTGCTTATTCCACCACACTGAAAAGTCCCCATACTGCCAACAACTCAAACCTAACTACAGAAAAAGTCACGATTTATGTTTGCCAAGCTCATGCTCCCAACTGAAAAGAAAATATATCTAAATTTTCTTATATCTTTTCATGGACTTTACCTGTCTTCTTTTCTCCTACATTTTCTATATAATTGTTAACTCTGACACGTGGAGAACGTTTGAGAGGCAGTTAGAGATCATAACACTTTATTTAGGATCACCTTGAGTTCCCACAGCAACCTCTCACGCTCCTCAGTCTTTTCTTTGAACCTTTGTGGTGGCAGTTATATTTGTCTCTGGAAGTTGAAGGTGGGCTCAGAGTTTTTTGACAGCAGGGGAGAGCATTGTAAAGTAAGTTGGTGAATAATGAATCCAAAGTGCTCTCGGCCAAAAATCAGCAAGATCTCAAGAGGATAAAAAAATACATCCGCATCCACAACACTGAAAGGATCAGAGTCAGGCCAAAGTCAGTCAAACCCTGTCAGCCAAAGAAGACAAGAATATTAAATGTACTGGTTGTTGAAAACAGTTTAGCTTTGTTCTTTTAAATCACCTTGAGTTATCTGTTTTTTATCTCAAGTGTAAGAACAAAATTCTCTAACCAATAGAAATTTAAAATGTCACAGCATCACTTCACTTGCACCTAGACGGTTTGCTTGTTTGTTTTCTGTTATCCACTTTCATTCTCAGATTTTCTGAGGGCGCAACAACATTTGAATACTCTCAATGAAATGACATTTATTAAAACAGGCTGCAGCTGCATACACTGGAGAAAACACAATCACATTTAAATGAATGACTGTGGCACTTTAAATTGCTTATCAAGAGAGTTTGGTTACAGAAAATTACTGGAAAATTCATATTATGGCCCATAGATAAACTAATTTCATCATGATTCATCTCCACTGTCTAAACAACAGAATCTAACTGCTGTATATAGTGAGACTGACATGTACAGACAAAATGGCACTTAAATTATTTTGTTTTCCCAAATTTGAAGACCTGAATAGTTCATGTCACATTATAGTTGTGTATATTTGTCAGTCTGGGAAGTTAGCGAGCTCGTCTTTTCCGATGTTCCCTCCGCTGAGGATGCACACAACGTTCTTCCCCTCCAGCTCAGGTATCTTGTTGTTGGTGACGGCAGCAAACGCAGCCGAGCCCGACGGCTCCACCACGAGTCCAGACCTGTAGAGGGTGGACACCGCTGCCTTGATCTCTTCGTCGGTTACAAGGACGATCCCCTCCACATAACGCCGACACAACTCAAAGGGCAGCGTGCCTGGGACGCAGAGAAAAGGAGGGAGGTGCAAGTTACAACAGTTACTGCAACATGGTTTTCAGTGACACTCTGTATTTCAACAACAAAAGCATTCAGTTTTCTTGATTTGTGGCAGAATATTATGATCATAAACGTAAAGAAGAGAGAAAGACTGACAGAAACAGCTTCCAAGATACCTGCAAAAGGTGGCGCGAGTCCTGATGCGATGCTCTTGGTGTCCATGCCCACCGGCTTCTTCTCAATGAAGCTTGTGTACATGGTGCAGGCTGAGTTTAAACAGAAACACAAACTCACATCCAGCCCAGAGTTCACTGAGCTGCTAGGATGCATATGAAGCTAATACTGCAGGTGACGCTTTCTACTCCTGTGTTGAGTTTTACCTCCTTCTGGTTCCACACCGTAGATTCTGGTCTTGTCGCAGCCTGACAGTTTGATGGCGGCAGCCACGCCGGCCAGCAGCCCCCCTCCACCACAGCACACCACCACCACATCGGGCTCGGGCATCAACTCCAGCACCTCCATACCTAGACTGGACACAGGTTTAGACTAGCTTAAATACTGATACCTTTGAATCACAATGAAATAAACTTGTAAGTCTCCATCATACACCTATGGAACGATCAATGACAACAAAACAGTCATATTAAAATATCACTTTCACTTTTTTTGCAATATTTCATAGAAAATCTATTTAAAAAACAGTGACAACATGGTAGAATGGTGCATTTTCGGTTATTGAGCCCTGAATCAAGATGGAAAAGATGGAATTTTAAATAATCCAAAATCCACTGCCGGCCCTGAGTGTACCTGGCATGTCCTGCTATTAGATCAAGGTCATCATAGGAGTGCAGGAAGGTCATGTTGTGCTCCTGAACACAGCGGTTCACCACATTCATCAGAGAGGAGGTGGGAACTCGCTCCACCTCCACCCCGAAACTCTGAGGACAAGAGCGACACTTTCGATCACAGAGTATAACTACAACAGAAGGAGGTTGTCTTTTTGATGCAGAGAAACACCATAAATCACAGCACAAACTGACATAATGTCACACACAGGTTCTGGATTCATTATATGAGTTCCTGGCTTCACTTGATGGCTTTGAGGGTTTGCAGGCTGTTTTTCAGTCAGTCAGCAGATCGCCTCTAACCTGTATGAGGATGGATCTGGACAATGGGGCCGTTTCTGGCATCACCACCTTGCCTTTTGACCCATAGTGTTTAGAGGCGTACGCAAAAGACTTCCCATAGTTCCCAGCAGACATGGTGACAAAATGACCACCTTTTGGCCTCCTGGCGAACTGATTGGCCACTCCTCTGATCTTAAATGACCCTGTTGATTAAATGCAAGTGATTAGTTAAGTAATGAGCCAAAACTAGCGAAGTTCAAGGTGTGGTTGTGTGAGTCAAAGTGGTTTCCCTCTAACCAGTTCTCTGCATGTTCTCCAGTTTGATGTGGATGTTGCAGTGGATGTTGAGAGGCAGAGTTGTCTGGCACAAGGGGATCATGGGAGTGTTGATGACACCCAGCGGGCTGCCTCTCACCGTCTCCCTGGCTTCTCTCAGCAGGTCCAGGGTGACTGCCGACACCTCACCCATCTGTGTCAGAGACAATAATAATAGTAATAATCATTTCAGGAATAGATTTGCATTGTGCAGCCACCAGTTAAGACTGATTAAAAAAAAATTCATACAATGTATGAAATGCATGTATGAAATATAGATTCTATATCATAATAATACGTACTATTAATAAAAAGTGTTTTCTTTTGTTTTAATATATTATTCTTTTTTATAGGATTTCACATCTGCCTTGAACACTACCCTAACTCTACCCTTTGTTCATCTGTAAATACGAAGAATATTATAAATAGTTATATATGTTTAGCTAGCTATAACGCAAATATTCTAGCTGGTCTGTGGTGACGGTGGACATGTGAGCAGTCCACGCACCCTTACAGATTTATTCCAACAAGCAAATGAACGTTGAATTACAAAACCAACTTTTAACAAAACAGTCGTTAAGTTAACCAAAAACACATGTTTAGTGTATTACGTTTATTTCGCACTGACCTTACTATTTGTTTGGACTTTTCAGTAACTTTAAAGGGTGGCAGCTCCGTGATGTTTACAGTGTTACAATATTTGCGGCTCCCACCAGCATAATAGTTCCAGTTCGAAACGTGTTGCTAGTCGGGCGTTATTATTAAACGGACCGCAAACATGGCTGCCCCTGCTAGTAGCAATGGAGAGCAGTTAGCTAACTTTTCTTAGTTACACAAGACAAATGGTATTAACAGAAAGGACTTTTATTTGAAAACATGGGTTTTATTAGACACGTCGTGTGCGCCATGTCTGGCGGCGTTGACAGCTCTGTCACGGCGTTGTTACTAAAGAGAAGAGGTGAGAAAATACTTAATGTCTAATACACACAGAAACACAGCTGAGGTGACTTGTTAATGTTGAATAGTTGCCAAATGTGTTAGCATAATAGTAATATTTTTTTCCTTTCTCATGTGAAGGCTATAGTGTAACAGGAGTTTTTATGAAGAACTGGGACTCACTGGATGAGAAAGGGGTGTGCACTACAGAGAAAGACTGTGAGGACGCCTACAGAGTGTGTCAGACCCTGGACATCCCCTTCCACCAGGTGTCTTATGTCAAAGAGTACTGGCACGAAGTGTTCAGGTATTTGTGGTTGCCATGCGTACATCATAAACGCTTTTTAATTTGTGTTGCGAATGTCACATCTGTCTTTTGCCACTTTCAGTAAGCTACTGAAGGAATATGAGAAGGGCAGGACACCAAACCCAGACATACTATGCAACAAGCACATCAAATTCAACCATTTCCACAAGTACGCTGTCGACACTCTGGGTATGTAATCATAATGTGGTCATAAACTGACAAACTGAGCAGGAAAGCAATGGGTGGTAGTTTAATATGAGGATTGAATTAAACTGGTGTCCTAGTGTCACAAACGATACAAAAGTCTTGTTATTTAAGACTTTTAATTAGTGTTGTGCTATTGTTGACTAAGGTGCTGATGCCTTGGCAACAGGCCACTACGCCAGGACGTCGCAGGAAGATGAAGAGGTTTTCCAACAGACACACACAGCCCCACCTACCAGTCTCTTCAGAGACCGATTTGAGATAAGAAATCGTAAGAGTTTGACTCTTGTTAATTCACCTCTTTAAGCCTACATTTTCAACCTTAGTTTATTTCCGTGCGGCTGAACTCGATTTTACACTGCTCTTTCTTTGCTTTAACTGGCAGTGAAGTTGCACCACAACACTGGATTTAAGGTCAGACTCTAAATGTCTTAATCATCTTTTATTCTCTGCCAGCGGTGAGGCTGTACAAAGGAGCAGATCTCCTCAAAGACCAAACCTTCTTCCTCAGTCAGATCTCCCAAGATGCCTTGCGACAGACCCTGTTCCCACTGGCCGGACTCACCAAGGAGTTTGTCAAAAAGATTGCTGCTGAGGCAGGGTTTCACCACGTGCTGAAGAGGAAAGAGGTAGCCACACACACACACACACACAAACAAACAAACAAATATATAACAAAATGCTTTTAATTCATGTTATATTACATTAGAAGAGTATAAATAGGGATATGATTTATTTATTCATGTTGTATGTAATGTCTTTCCAGAGCATGGGCATCTGTTTCATTGGAGAGAGAAACTTTGAAAACTTTATTTTGGAGGTAAGAACTAAAACTTCCACATTACAATTTGTCTTTTTCTTTTCTCTTTCCTCTTTTTTGTAGGATTTGGAACAGAGCCTCCTGTGAGCTATAATTTATTAAGAGATACATGTAAACCTATACTGTCTTTTTTTCTGTTTCCAGTATCTGGAACCTAAACCAGGGAACTTTGTCTCCATTGAGGACGGGACTGTCATGGGAACACACAAGGGTGTGTTTGAGGTTCTTAAATTGTGAACTTCTCTGACAAGAGCTGGCGTGTCATTATGACATTATTACGTTACACAGAATGTATTGGCTGTCAATATGTTATATGTTAGCTTAAAAATCACTCTTTTCTGTTTTACCATCCACTCTATCCTCACGTTTATCCTAATGACACATAAAACAACTCAAAGTGTACTTCCTTTTCCTTCTCTTGTCCATCCAGGCTGGTTCACTCTGACGCTCGGCCAGAGGGCGAAGATAGGAGGGCAGAGAGACGCCTGGTTTGTGGTGGACAAAGACATCACCACTGGGGATGTGTTTGTGGTGAGAAAGTCAGTCGTTGTTAATGCTGCATTAATAAAATAACATGAAATATAAAACGTGTAATGCCCATAAATCTCTAAAGGAGCCAGCACAACTTTGGCCACATCATAGTGTTTTATGTCGTTTTTCAAGTTTGCAATTTTTGCTGTTGCTTTAATCCTTGAATCTCTCGCGTCTCAGGCTCCAACGACCAATCACCTGTCTCTTTTCCGTGACACGGTGCGAACAGACCGCTTCCACTGGGTGACGGTGGACCCGCCTCCTGAACTAGCCAGGACCCAGATGATGGAGTGTCATTTCCGCTTCATCCACCAGATGCCGCTCAGTGAGTTTAGGTTTATCAGAGCCTGTACAATGATGACTAAGAAGAAGTGAAATTAACAAAAAAATACCACTTTTTTTGTGCTCTCTAGCTCCCTGTACAGTGACACTAAACATGGACGGGTCTGTGTGGATCTCACTCTCCCAGCCAGTCAGAGCTCTGACACCTGGACAGGTAACAGCTAACACACCTGTGTTACAGAATACAGTGTAATTGCTTAGCGCTATGCAGGTACACCAGTTATAATGACAAAAGACTAAAAAACACACACAGTTCCTCTTTCTTACTGTAAGAGTATATGTGGATGTTTTCTATCACTTTTTCTTAGTGCTTTTTTCCATTCCTCCCCCAGTTTGCTGTGCTCTACAAAGGAGACGAGTGTCTGGGCAGTGGGAAGATCGTCCAAATGGGGCCCAGTGAATACACACTGCAGCAGGGCAGAGAACGGTTGGTAAGAGCCGCCCAGCAGAAGGAGACGCAGACCCCTGAACCGGCCAGCTGAGATGACCTCACAGCCCGGCGGTGGTGGTACATTAGGCAGAACACCCTGTTAATGAAAATATACTGTCTCTTAGACAAGGCTGTGTGACGTAGTGCCTGTTCTGGAGGCCATGTTGGAGTCTATAAACGGTTGACTGTTTTTGAACTTCGATGCAACAGTACTGAAAACACAAGGCTAAAGAGTTGATTTCTGTAGAGATTTTAGTATTTTGTGTTTCGATACCATGAGGTTATCTCTGCCAGCTGCTCAGATAAACCATCCAAGCCAAAGTGTGTTTTAGGTTGGAGACACGATAGTAACAAGATGGTTTACTAAGTAACAGAAACCTTACTTTTCCCAGGACGCTGGTAGTCTGAGCCCTTCACTGTTGTCTTCCTTTTTGAAACCTGTGAGTGACCCGGAGACATGGAGGCACAGGAGGTTCTGGTGGCGTTCGACTCTAAGCTAGCAGGGTTACTTGTGGGTCCAGAGATGGTGAACATGACACGTCTTTGGCCTGTTGACTTATCCATGAATGAAAGTGACTCTGATATTTTCTCTGATGGGATTCAAACTCGTCATTTTACAGAACATTTTCCTATCAGCTAAGGCCGCTCATGTTTTCCATGAATTTCCTTCCTGTCCTTTACCTGTTTTTCTGATTGACTGTCACTCATGTTCACCCTGCCTTTGTGCCAACTAATGAAAATCCTTTTCTGTATGTGTTCTGTATGTGACATCTCTACTTGGTTCTTTGATTCATTGTCACAAACGATTGCAACCGAATATGATACCAAAAAAAAAAAAGGTTATTTATGGTTATTTAATCTCTTTCACGCGTCAGTCACATTTTGAGACCGTTTTTAACTAAATGTGCCAGTTGGTTCAATTATTCTAAATGAAATTGTTATTACTCAACTGTTGTCAGTACTGTCATGAATAATTATTCAATTTTTTGAAATATACATATTTCAATCATTTGTTGTTTAAAAAACTCCTATAAGAAAGAAGAAGTGCCTTGTCTCTTCAGATGGCATTGTTGTGGGCTGTGAAACACGAGTTCTTCCTTAATAACTACAAATTGTAAATACTTGAACATTTACAAATGAATAAAGTGATGTGTTGACTTATTTTTCATTGGCCTGTATACCTAAATATTCCGTCCTGTCATGACAGTCTTGAGAAAAATACAGTATGCGGTTCTGCAGTTATTGATCCACAGGGGGGCGCTGTTATACAAGATTAACCTCCTGGGTGAACCTGCTATTCTTGAGTCAACATTGTTTTGCACAAACAACATGCATATCCAAATGAATCCTAACGAATCAAATCTGACTCCATCATGTTGTCTGTTTTCCCAGAAGAGATTACATTTTTGGTAATTTTTGAAAAGTTTGGTTGTGATTGGAATACAGAGAACACAAAGCCCCAAACAACACTAATAACAGTAAGAAGTAACAACACAAGAACGTGTTGATATACCATTATGCAATACTTTAAAGTGAAAACTGAAATGACGAAAAGTGAGAAGGAAATATTAGCTATCGGGTAATAAAATGTTATCTCACATTTTTCATTCGTTTTTGAAGCTTTTCTAGAAGAACAAAAAGAAGCCATGCTTATTTTCTGAGATAACATGCTATGCTAAAATGATTACTATGTAATGACAATCTCACCGTGAAGAACACAACCATATGCTGATGGACACGAGTAATGATCGACTGATCAGCTGGTTTATACAGCTGTAACATTCGCGTGGTTTGCTGGAAACACTTATTTGAATGGTGATGCAACAAGTTTGCGTTACATTAACACACGAGCAGCAGCTGATTTAAGAGGCTGCAAAATCCAACGTTTTCTAAAATTGTGCCCTTGAGTTCTTAGTTCAACCATCACTGCTTGCAGCTACTTCAACAGACAGACGTTGGAGAGGGAGCGACACTCAAACACGCATTAAGAATTTCACCCAGCTCTCACCCTATTGTAATAACAATGCACTTGCGCGCATTGGTCACCCGGTCAGGGCCACTTCCTTAAATCTCCATGAGAAAAAAAAAAGCCCCCCCGTGAAAGCGTCCCAGAGGGGGGACACAACAGGTTTATGGTAATAAGGCTCTGAGGAGGAGAGGAGGAGGAGGAGGAGGAGGCGGAGGAGAACCACGGAGCCATTTTGTACTCATTTTAAACTCAGTGTGGGTTAACGCAGCTGCAGCGCGCCGTGGACACACTGACACTATGGATACCAAGCGTCTTTTTCCACGTTAAAACTTCACAATGAGGGCTAAAAGTAAAACGCGGTGTCGGGAGAGGGAGAGTTAATGCGTTTGCGGAGGACTTTCGGTGAAGTTGAATGGGATTTGGCAGGTTTAAAAGCATGGAGCTATCGATGTATTGGATGTTGGCTTGTGTCCTGTTCGGCGTGCCGCCTGCGGGATGTTTGGAGATGCACCTTTCGGAGACTTTACAGCCGGGGACACTTTTGACAAACCTGTCGCTCGGCCCTGGATGGACTTATAAACTTGACAGGACTTTATCCGCCAAATTCATCCAGAGCTTTTTCCAAGTTGAGAGGCACGATGGGGTTATCCGTCTGTCCCACACAGTTCAGTGTGCGCACGCACCGAGGAACCCGGCGCCTGTTTATTTCAGAACAGGTTCCTTAACATCTGGAGACGTTATTCTGACACAGTTTAATGTGTTTGTCCACGGCCAGGACTGTTTTATTAAATACAAGAGAAAGAAAGCGCCAGGTAAGCCGGACATTCACATTAAACACCTTTCAAAACTGGAGGCAACTTCCTGCTTCCCCGCAGGGAAACTGCTTTTGAATGTAACAGAACTTTTGCCCACCTTTACGCGGAACACGGTCCTTTTGGACACAATGTGTGTTGGACAAGAGTTGAGCGCAGTGTTCAGGCGTGGGCATTTGCTCCTGGCCGGTGACTTGTGTCTGGAGCACAGAGGACAGCCCGAGGTGAGTTTGCAGTGCGCGTTGCGCAGCTCTCCAGGCGGCAGGCTGTCCGTGCAGCTGAGTTTGACGCTGGTAAAAGTGCCTAAACAACATGCGTCCTTCTCAGAAACGCTGCAGAGAAAGTCTGGCAAATTGACCCGCAGGGGGAAGCGGCAGGTAAACGCGTCCCCCCAGTTCCAGCTCCCCAACTATCAGGTGTCCGTGCCCGAGAATGAGCCTGCGGGGACGCGGGTCATCACCCTGAAAGCCACTGACCCGGATGATGGGGAGGCAGGGAGGCTGGAGTACAGCATGGAAGCCCTGTTTGACAGCAGGTCCAATGACTTTTTCGACATTGACTCTCAGACAGGGAGCATAACAACCGTCCAGTCACTAGACAGAGAAGTCAAAGACACCCATGTTTTCAAAGTCACTGTAGCTGACAATGGCTCCCCTAAAAGATCTGCCACCTCTTACCTCACTGTCACTGTGAGTGACACTAATGACCATGGCCCGGTGTTTGAGCAAACTGAATACCGTGTTAGCATCCGGGAGAATGTAGAAGTGGGGTTTGAAGTGATGACAATCCGGGCCACTGATGGGGACGCTCCCTCCAACGCCAACATGATTTATAAAATTGTGAACGGCGGCGGAGTTAACTCTGTGTTTGAAATTGACCCCCGGAATGGCCTGGTGAAGATCAGAGAGCGGCCTGACAGGGAGACCCGGGCTCGGTACCAGCTGATTGTTGAGGCCAACGACCAGGGAAAAGACCCAGGTCCCCGCAGTGCCACCGCCACTGTCAATATCTCTGTGGAGGATGAGAATGACAACTACCCACAGTTCGGTGAAAAGAGGTATGTTGTACAGGTCCCAGAGAATGTGGCAGTCAACACCAAAGTCATCCAGGTGGAAGCTACAGACAGAGATGAGGGGAACAACGCCAAAGTGCATTACAGCATCATCAGTGGCAATGTGAAAGGACAGTTCTACATTCACTCCCCCACCGGTGTGATTGATGTCATCAATCCTCTGGACTATGAGATAATTCGGGAGTATAATTTGAGGATTAAGGCTCAGGACGGTGGCAGGCCTCCTCTGATAAATGGCACTGGGATGGTGGTGGTGCAGGTGGTGGACGTCAACGACAATGCTCCCATGTTTGTCAGCACACCTTTCCAGGCTACTGTGTTGGAAAATGTAGCCATAGGTTACTCTGTGATCCACATTCAAGCTATTGATGGGGATTCGGGAGAAAACGCCCGTTTGGAATACCGGTTAACTGGCACCACGCCAGGTTTTCCGTTCACCATTAACAATAGTACAGGCTGGATTACAGTGAGTGAGGAGCTTGACAGGGAGACCACTGACTTCTACACCTTTGGCGTGGAGGCGAGAGATCACGGGGTTCCTGTGATGTCCTCCTCAGCCAGTGTCAGCATCACAGTGCTTGATGTGAATGACAACGTACCCACATTTACAGAGAAGACCTACTCGCTGAAGATCAATGAAGATGCTGTCGTGGGGACCAGCGTACTGACAGTAACGGCCGTGGATAGGGACGTCAACAGTGTCGTGACCTATCAGATCTCCAGTGGCAACACCAGGAACCGCTTTGCCATCACAAGCCAGAGCGGTGGTGGCCTCATCACCTTAGCCCTCCCCTTGGACTACAAGCAGGAACGCCAGTACGTCCTGACAGTCACGGCCAGTGATGGAACACGCTACGACACTGCTCAGGTGTTCATCAATGTGACAGACGCCAATACACACCGGCCTGTCTTCCAAAGTGCCAACTACCAGGTGATGCTCAGTGAAGAAAAACCGGTGGGCTCCACAGTGGTGGTGATCAGCGCGACGGACGAGGACACGGGAGAAAATGCTCGCATCACGTACGTCATGGAGGACAATGTTCCTCAGTTTAAAATTGACCAGGATACAGGTGCCATCACCACGCAAATGGAGATTGATTATGAAGACCAGGCCTCCTACACGTTAGCCATCATTGCCAGAGACAATGGCATCCCTCAGAAATCTGATACCACCTATGTGGAGATTATCATCCTTGATGCCAATGATAATGCGCCTCAGTTTCTTAGGGATATGTACCAGGGGACTGTATTTGAAGATGCACCCGTCTACACCAGTGTTCTCCAGATCTCTGCTTCAGATAGAGATTCAGGCTCGAATGGCAGGGTGAGCTATACATTTCAGGGTGGAGATGATGGAGAGGGGGATTTCTTCATAGAGCCTTACTCTGGTATCATCAGAACTGCTCGCAAACTGGACCGGGAGAATGTTCCGGTTTACAATCTGAAAGCCTTTGCTGTGGATAAGGGAGTTCCACCTCTGAAAGCAGCTGTTCCCATTCATGTGGTTGTCCAAGACATAAATGACAATGCTCCTGTGTTTGAGAAGGATGAGCTGTTCATTGACGTGGAGGAGAACAGCCCGGTGGGGTCCGTTGTGGCCCGGATCACTGCCACTGACCCTGATGAGGGCACCAATGCTCAGATCATGTACCAGATTGTGGAAGGGAATATTCCAGAAGTTTTCCAGCTAGACATTTTTAATGGCGACCTCACTGCACTCACAGACCTGGATTATGAGACTAAAACAGAGTATGTCATTGTGGTCCAGGCCACCTCAGCACCACTAGTGAGTCGGGCCATTGTGCACATCCGCCTTGTAGACATGAATGACAATATACCGGTGCTGCAGAACTTTGAGATAATTTTCAACAACTACATCACCAACAAATCCAACAGTTTTCCATCAGGAATAATAGGAAAGGTACCAGCTCATGACCCGGATGTGTCGGATAAGCTACGGTACAAGTTTGAATCTGGAAATGAGCTCAGTCTGCTCCTGTTGAACGAGGACACTGGGGATCTGAGGTTGAGCAGGGACCTGGACAATGACAGGACACTGGAAGCACCCATGACCATTTCCGTCTCAGGTAAGACAGATTTCAAAAAATAGTTTTTTTCCTGTGAGGAATTTCCCGCTTTTCTTGTCAGTTACATGTGTCAGCACATGCAAACAAGGTGATAAAATGTGTTAAAGACGTAAATTTGAGTCACCACTTGTGGTGTATCATACTGCAGAGTCAATGTAGAATTTTCTGTTGAATAGAGACCGAGGGGAGGTTTCGGCTGTCATGTTGACTGTATGTTCAGTAAGTGTTTGCTGCAGGCTCTATGCAGGATCCGGTTGTGCTGCTTTTGTGCCATTTGGGTGATAAATGTATTGTGTGCAAGTGGTTGGTTAAGGTAATAAAAAGGTGCTATTAGCAGGCACCCTCAAAACCGAGCTGCTTTGTTGTAGCAGATATGTGGGTTTCTGTCACAAGTAGGAACACACACATGCATGTAGTGCAGGCCCTCCCTTAGAGCATACATAGACTGCACTCTTTGAAGTGCAGAGACTGAAGGTTTTTGGCCTTCTGTAGGTGCGCTGCAGGCAGCTTTATGAACATCTTGTGTCAAGATGGGATTTCACCAGCGCTCCTTGCTTTGTATAGTTTTTACAAGTTCACACATGGAGCTACCTCGATTTTTAATGAAAGAGAACTTTAAGGTCCAGAGTTCTGTTTTGGGGGATAAATTGAGCTTTCTGTAACACAGGTTTGGATCTCAAGGCTTTGTGTGTTCATATTGCAAGGTCATGCAGAAAGAATTTGCAATAAGTTGCTTTTCTTTCCACTACAGAAGCAGACTTTGCTCTTTCAAGTTAAAGATTAGACAAATGCAAACACATGGACATTCACACCTAAACTGGCATTGTAGCGGCTACAGCGAGCACACACACACACACACACACACACACACACACACACACACACACACACACACACACACACACTTTGCAAGAAAGCACAGTGAGATTAATCAGGCAGTTAACAGGCATGATAAATCTAATACCATGACAGAATAACTACCCTGTCATCTATTGGCAGCTGGTTGCTCAACCATCTCTCTCTCTCTCTCTGTCTTATTCTTTTCTCCCTCTCCCTCTCTGTCTGTTGGTTGAAGCACATTAAGCCCTGAAATGGGCAAACAGCCCGACACAGCTAGATGTCCGCAGCTCGCCCTCTCTCTGTGTCATCCTATCATCTCTCCAAGCTAAGGAATGCCAGCATATCCATACATACTGAAGGAATATAAATGAGCTGCTATAGACCAGGCTGCACCAGGGCAAGCCCACATTCCCAGTCCCTCAGTCTAGTCGTGTTTGTGGTTAATGTAACTGTAGGCTCTGGAACTAGAAATAATGCTCATAACTTTTTGCACACAAGACAGTCCTTTTTTTTGTCAACTTGAATATCTTTCTTTGATCATTTCATTTCAGTTAAACTTCCACCTCTTTTGGACAGTGACGGCAGGATAACATGGCAGTTACTTAGCTGTTCTTAAACAAGTTACTGTAACACACACGGTGGTTCATCAGCTGGTGGAAAGCTTTCCCCAGATCAGTCTCTGGTTTTTTTCTCTGACAGTGTTTTTGGTAAAGGACAAAAGACAGACTGTCCTTTTCTAAGTGCTTTATGGCTGTTATAGATGACCTGCAGAGCATCTGAGGAGGCACAGACTGACCACAATAGTTATTGGCCTTACAGCCCTCATTCAACGCCACTGCATTCATGTTTGTCAATAACAGCTGACTGTTCCTGACAACGGTGACCTCATGATGGTCCCAAAGGGGACTGGACCTCTTCATTAGTTGTAGCCGTGTGCGCGCACACACACACACACACACACACACACACACACACACAATGTGTAAGCACGTGTTCATGCACAATTAAACAGATGCACATACTCCAACCCCCCCCCCCCCCCCCTTTTTGGTGTCTCACACTGATGTCAAGTGTTCGATAACCATTACCGCTGATGTCTTGACCTTTCAACCCCGGGCTCAAGAGAGAGGAAGGCCAGAGGGGATTGGTGAGCTAACAGCACCCTTAACAGACAGAAGAGACAAGACTCAATTGTGTCTCTGTCTCTCTTGGATTCAATCTCTCTCGGGCTCCACCGGTCTCCCATATTCTCCTCTGGAGTATTTCGTTTTATTGCATGGTTAATTTGACCTTTTCTCCGTCGCTTTATATGTAGAGGTCTTCACGGGTCCACTTAGTTCTGTGGATACGAGGCTCGACCCGGGACCCAAGTTGGACTGGGTCTAAATTATATTCAGTCTAGGGTGTGGTCTGGTTTCACTTCCATGAATCTCGAGTCTGTGCTTCAATATGTCTTAATTATTGAGTTATCTGAGCTATGACTTTACATTTGGATGTTGTTAGTATATAGCTGCTGCTACCTCTCTATTAAGGTCTGTTCAGGTCAACCACAAATATCCTGGATTCTGACTCTGCTCTTTTGAAAAGTAAGGTTCAGTTAGGTTTCCACGCGTCTGTTTCGGATTGGTTCCAAGTATTTAGTCCGATGTACACATACCAGTCTTTTCAGTTAGCTTTTCTCTTCGAGGGTGAGGCCAACATCATCCCTGCCAGCTCATTATGCCTGCTCACATCAGCACTGACATCCTCTGTCCGTGAGTGTTGAGATTGATCAGAGTGCATTGGCTCTGTCTTGCCTGCTTGACACTCATTATTATGCCTGATCAATTGAACAAGTGACTGTTGATGTATCACAGTGAGCATTGATTTGTCTTGGCTGTAGAGGACCCACGCTCAAATAGAGATGAAGAGGTGGCCATCTGTCACAAAAAGTGACACATTTTTCTCCTCACATCCTCCCAATCAAGCCTCTCCTTTGAACCGGTGAAAGAAATGTACAGGTGCGTTTATTGTGGCGAACAGAAGGCCTGAGAATGTTTTTTCGAGCCCTCTGCTGAAACACAAGAGTGCCCTGATAACTCTCCTGAGATACACTCGCTTAACACACTCGGCTAGCCACAACACTGTTCTATCTGTCCTTGTTCTCTCTCCCCGTGTGCTTGTGTGGTTCGATAGCTACGGGCTTGGTGTTCTCACTGGAAGAGCTCTTATATTATTAGCTTGTCAAATTTCACTTAAAATCTTTGAGGTTTTCACTCTGTTTTCTAGAAGATGAGTATCTGTCAAGGCACAAAGGCAGAGTTGTACAGTATTGCAGTGTAATATACCTTTATCCTTGCTTTCTTTATTGTATTTTCTTCTATAACTTCAACAGGTGTAAACTTTTGCTACTTCATTGAGCCCTATCCAGTCAGTGACAGGTCTGTGATTTCTTACAAATCGCAACAAGCCTGCAGTGGTACACAGAAAACACTCCAACAATTTCACCAATTTGTTACCGTAGCTACTCCATAATAAGACTCTCAAACCAGCTGGTCGATTGCCAGAACTGACAGTCAGACCCACCATCTAAAGCCAAGATTTACCTGCATTTGGCTGGCTTGTGTTGTTAATGTGCCTCGGCTGTCAGCCATCAGGATAATTAGTGATCTCGTAAAGTGGTGATAAAAAGGAAGGCTTGATTTTAATTGTACCTGATTGGGCTTTTGACCTTTTGAGAAGATTTGACTTGACATAAATCTAAATGGAAGGAATCAATCTCATCCGATGCAGTTCATAGCTACTACTGCATAAGCATCGATTGTCAAAGTGATGATTTAGGGGCCAAAAAGGTTAGCAGAGAACGCAGAGAAGATTATTTCAATTGCCCGGGTAGACACAGAGGGAAGGACACAAACATGTGGACAGGGATGAAGTCTGTGCTAACCTGCCTTCCTCTGAGCGAGTGAGCCTCTTTCATTCGTACATCTTTTCAGGGCAGGAAGGTAGCCACTGCATTCTTCTATTTGCTCCAACCAAATTGCTGATTCCTGATATGCCATAGACATCATCTAATGTGCACTGGAGTTTTTTTTGTAATCTACTTGGTAGGTGGGGTTTACAACAGTAAAAGTTAAAGCTTGCACAAACTGGCTATAGGTGGAGTTGTGTTATATCATTCAGTAATGCGGCGTAGCAGATTGTTACTTAAACGATTAGAAATGATTGATGCTAAATCTTCCTTTTCCACCCTGGCTCTGATCTTTTTCCTTGCCCTCGGTTAGCAAGAGGGCATGCTACTACATGCACCCATACACACACACACACACACACACACACCCACCTCCCCCCTGTCCTCCCCCCTCTTTTCCCCTATGGGGCTTTTGCTGAGCTTCCATGCCTTTGGTTTGGCTCTTAATCCCGTTCAAGGAGTTGCATAGCTGAGCTTTTTAACATTTCTGTTCTAGTCCTCCCACCCCGCTCTAATACACACTTTCTCTCATTCCTCCCTCTCGCAATATACATAATTAGATTTCTACTGTGACACAAGAGCTCTAGCTTTGTGCTTATTTTAAAATCCAGGCCGAGATAAAATACAATCTGCTGACGTACTCACTGAACTTCCACAGACAGGCCACTTATAACATTCCTGTGAAAACCATCGTCATTTCTAAGGAAAGAAAAGTGTAATTGTCCCGTCATTATGAGGCACAATTAAACTTGTGCAATACACCGTACAGTACTGGGCGTGATGTGTTGCTCTCGGTGTGAATTTTGTGGCTTTTCATTGATTCTCTTGAGCCAAGAGGAAGAAATCTTCCACTATTCTGTCTCCATCCCTTGTACTTGGCATTCTTTTGGTTTTCAAATCATTATTTGGCCCTGAGATATTGCGTCACACGTCATTGAGGACAGAAGAACGCATATTGGGAAAGACAAATTACTCCCTGTGTGAGTCAAGGGACAAACCTCTTCCTGCCGGGCTTCTATTCCCCGTTTTCCCGTCTTTAGGTAATTGCCATACGTCCGATGTTCTGACAAGAGAAATGTGACTCCTCACTTGAGCACAGGTGTGGCAGCGATGCACAGACAGTGATGACACTGTGACCTCTCACCTCTAAGATCAAAGCAGGACATGGGGTTTTACACACACACACTCAGCGGTGAACAATGACCCTGTTCTCTTCTACACATGACTTATGACCTCCCAACGTGATGGATGGGCCAGACAGGGGAGGGAGGGGGTAGTGCATGTGTAGAAGAGAGATGTTGTCCACGTGGCTGTGAGTGGATGTCAGCCCAAAATTCACCATCTGATGTTTTTCACATGTTTCACACTTTCTTGTCTGTTTCTAAAGTAGTGTTGCATATCTGAGAGAAGTTATTAGAGTCAATATCAACAGAGGAAATGTGGAAAAAGTCCAAGTGTGTGTGTGGCTTAGTCATTTCAAGGAGCTGGAGTCTGCATGGATGGAGCCTGTGTGCTTCAGTCCTGTCTGCAGCAGCTCATATGTTTCCCTGCAGTATGTGTGTGTGAGATATGCTGCCATTCCCAGGCTTGGCACTCTCAGTAACTGATATTGGGAGATCCCATTCATTCCTAAGATATCACACACTCCTGGTTTTAAACGTCGCCTCTCACCACGTTCCCTTCTGTGTCCTCCCTCTATCTCACTGCTCTCTCCTCTCACCTTTGCTCTTGTATTGTCTTCCCTCATGTCTTCTCAGTCTTTCTTTGTCTCTCTGTGCTTGTCTTAAGAGTGCACCCATTGCGTGACCATGTGCCTGGAGAGTTCTGCCTCTCTTGCCACGTGGTTGTCAGAGCTAAATCTGTCCTGAGTGGTTACAGAAACTTATTAGATTACTGTCCTTCTGGTTTTCTCTATCTGTCTGCATACCTGTCAGCTTCTGTGTGCCTCTCTTGTCAGTCCGCCTGTCCATCATTTTGTCTGTATGCATATGTGTGGCTACCTGCCTGGACGCTCTCCTTCCAGTGTGTCCAGTATGTTTATTAGCTACTTGCAAAACAGATGATATGTACCCATCAGCCTCAGATATAGTGCTAATTAGCAAACATTACAATGCTAAAATGCTAAACTAAGATGGTCAACATGTAAACATTATACCTGCTAAACATCAGCATATTACAGATTGTCATTGTGAGCCTGTTAGCATGCTGATTTTAACATTTAGCTCAAAGCACCGCTGTGCCTGAGTAGCTGGCTGTAGACTTTTAGTCTTGTTCGCCATCTTATACCCCAATTTAGGCTAACCTGCTTGAAAGCATTCATCCTGCATTGATTAATGTCCATAAAACATGGCCACCAAACTGAAACAAAAAGGTTGGCCCTTTTCCCAAGAGATGAAATTGTGACGTGGCATGTCTGTGAAATGGATCTCATCACATTTCTGACAGACACACAGAACTCCTCCAAAGCATACACTCCCAGCAAAATGTTTGTGGCACCTTCTGTGTCAGCGCTGAAAACCTAATTGAATTACATGATGCTCCCTTGTCCCGAGGCAGGGTGGAGGAGTAGAGCAGAGAAACATGTACAAGTGTGATTACAGTGATCGTGTCTCCATGTCTCTGTTTGTGTGTTCAGTGAGCGAGAAAGGAATCACATTCATGCTTAATCTTGTACGTCCACCGTGGGCTTTAATGTTTGGGTCTGTGTGTGTGTTGCTACGTGTGTGCATGTGTTGCCTCCAGGCTGTAGTCTAGAGTTTGAAGTGTAAGTACCCGGGGATCAGGACTGGTCACTGTTTGACTCCACTGATGTCTGAACACTCAATTACAGGCTAGAGAGAGGAGGGACGTTTTAAGGTTCCAAGGCTGTCTGCTGATGCCCTCGCTGCCTGTGAGGAGGAGGGAAGCTGCTCCCTTTATCTTGTGGGAAAGATGACTTTGTTTGACTCAAAAGACGCTAGAGGAGCTCTGATTCTTTATTCCCAGATACCCAGGAGACATGGTAGTTTTTACACTCCTTGGCAGTTCCATGTTTGTTTGGCAGTGTCGGTGTCTCCCAAATCTGTCCACCTTTTGCTGCTTCTTTCCTTCCACGCTCTTAATCCATGTGCTGCTTTCTCAAGACCCGTGTTTTCATTCCAGCAGGAAATCTCTCTAAGCAGCGTGCTGGTTGTCTGTCGCAAGCTGGAAAGCGAGCTGGAAAGTGAGGTGTCTTCCCATGATGCAAGTGTGTTTGCAGTGGGGATTTCAAAGAGGGGTTGTTTGTTTGCAAACACCTATGTTTTGGGCCCGGGTTGAATAAGATAAGGGGTAAAAGTGGAGGTATTTGGAGGGGGGTTGTTCCTTTGTTTTTCCTTGTGATGTGTGATGTTTTTTTCTTTGTTTTCTTGATATTTTTTTTTGTAAATTTCAGGACATTTTTGATAGGTATATATGTGCATGCGTGCTGTTTTGTGGTCTTCGTCCTCTTTGCCACACAGATGACACACACATCCCCCTTTTCCCTCTCTGTCACACACATACACACACACACACACACACACACACACACACACACACACTGGCAGGGTTATCTCTCGTTTACATGCTGCAGGACAGTGATTTCACCACTCAAACTCCAACAGGTTTTGGGTGGTGGTGGAGGGGTCGTATTTGATTGTAACCCGACACACCTTGCTCAGTCTCTTTCTTTTTCATTCTCTCTCACTCAGACGACACAATACTCTCCTTTGTCTCTCTCACCGAGGAGGCAGGGAGGAGAGCATCACGGCACACCGACAGCTCACGAGTGTGATATTACATGCGTCATGATGTGCGATGACCAGCTGTAGGAATGTTAAGTGGTGGTGGGTGGTGGAGGTGGGGGCTGAGGGTGTATGTATACAGTATCTCGCCAGAGTGAATGACATGTGTGACAGTGAAGGAGAAGGACCATTGTCTTTTTGTCCTCCATACTAACCCTGGATCATTCAGATACCAGTCATGTGTAGGTTGCATGCCATGAGGTCAGATATTTCACTAATATACTGTATCTACTTATGAGGTGAACAATAATGTGTCACACATGAGGGTAAAATTAAAATTCAAACTCTTTCAGTAGAATTTTAAAGCCTTAGTTTTTTTTTCTGGTTACTTTAAAAACACAGTTTGGCCTTTAACTGCGTTATTGACCTTTTAACTCTGAGAAACCAGACTTTACCCCGAGGTGACCAGGCTGTTCAGGCCAGAGGAAGCCATATTTTCATCATCAGGGTCTACAATGATGAACAGCCTGCCTGAAGAGCTGATGCTTAGCAACATCCAAGACTTAGGAGCACCATTTGGTTCCATGGTTCCAAGAAATCAGTAGCTGTTCTTCAGAGTGGATTGTACATGGATGGTATTAGAGTGTACTTAAGTATTGAGGTGGCTTTGCTTTGAAATCAAAACTTGTATCTTAGATTTTGCACTCATGATCTGAAAAGTTAGAGGAATAGTTTGCCAACAAGCAGAGTCACTGCACCCGGCCATGAAATAGTTGGTCTTCCCATAAAACTGTAACTTGTTTTTACACTTTTTTTGTACGGAATAAGCAAACACGATATAAAGCATTAATTAGTGAGCTTTAGAGGTGCTGGTAGGTTGATTTTGTCTTCTTTGGACAGAGCCAGACTAGCTGTTTCCCCCTGTTTCCAGTCTTTATGCTAAGCTAAGCTAATGTCTGCTAGCTGTACCTTCATATTTAGCGTACAAACATGAGAGCAGCATCAATCTTCTCATCTAACACTCGGCAAGAAATCGAATAAGAGTGTGTCCCAAAATGTCTAAAAAATGCCCATCACAACCCTACTTGCATTTTAAAAGTTCAAATGCTTTGCTGTTCTGTGTGTACTCTGCCACCCGTATTCTAATCTGGTCCTATGCCATTACTTCTGCCACGCACTGTAACCTCATATCTTAGCCATTACTAAGAACCAACCCTTACTCCCTGTGCAATAGTCCTTTATGTAAAGCATTGGGCTACGATCCTCACAGCTATTAAGACTTGGCATTGGCACTGACAATGCAGGTATTAGGATAAAATGTCAAACGGCTTAAATGGATTTAGTTCACTGGCACAAACAGACCAATATCTGTTGAACGTTAAAGTCCCGTTGCTTAATCTAGAGCTAAACAAAAAAGGTGCCATTCTGCAGATATTCTATCCATGAGGATATCCTGACATTGACCAACATAGCCTTTGATACAAGAAATTACGATTAATGGTCCTGAAAATAAGCGTTAAAATATTCTAAGCTGTGTGTAATCAACTCCAGGTTAAAATAGACTAGCAAAGCTTTTTGAGTTTGAGTTTGGATGAAAACATTTCTATCAACACCTTTCCTGAAAACTGACTCCACCTCATAATTGCCCGCTCTTAAGAACTCCTTGATTGGGCCTTTGACACTGACCCCCTGTGAGTTGCCAGATTGTGTTCACAGAGGTGTCAGTTTTAGTCATTTCCCCCCTCAGCCAGAGAAGGAGCTGGTGACAGGTGTAATCTTGACAGTTAATAGCTTGTGTGTGTGGGAACTTGTTGATGCATGCTTAGCTGTCAAATTGTTGTCTCTGTGTGTCAGGCGGCACTTGACTCTTTCGAAATGTTATCTTTTCGATTAAGTCGCTATCGTGCGTAGATTACAGGTGGTGTTGATGCATCTGTAGTTTCCTCGGTTTCTTTTCCTGCTCAAATGTATGAATGAAGTGGCTTGGAGCATCATGGGCAGCCATGCTAGCAGTCTTATTTCAAAGCCTTTAATTACACACAGGGTAGTATTCCTACCTGAGGATTGGGTAGAACCAACCTCTCCTCAACAGGTAACTGTGTATTCTCCGGATTTTTAGGTTTACCATAATAGTATGGTGTACAGTGTATTTTTAGCCACACTACCAGTGTCCAGACTGAAATATCCCAACAGCTATTGGATAGATTGCCATGAAATCTTGTACACACATTCATGTTCCCCGTAGGATGAATTGGAATCCCCAGACTTTTTATCATCTAGTCAAAAATATTTGATTTGTCCAATACGTCATGACCAAATACCTGCAAAACTAATGACATGTTTGTCAGCCCTAAATGTTACTTATTTCTTGTGCTAACTTTAGCATCAGCATGTCACATGCTGGCGTTAGCATTTAGCTCAAAGGAACAAATTTACAGCCTCACAGAGCTGCTAGCATGTCTGTAGACTCTTTTTAGGTTTACACAGCTTTTTATTAGCAGAATGGATGCTACTGAACTCCCTCTTAAGAAATGGATCTTGATCATGATACCTGTACTAAACATATATTAGGGTATATTCTGTATTTGTACTATGACTCTGTGACTCTGTTCATCCCTGAGAAGATAAACATTTTTCCTTCTGGGGAGGTCAAGCGCAGAAGGATTTAATGTCTCGCTCAAGGGTACTTCAGTGACCCGGATGTTTACTGTCATGAGGGGATTTGAACCTTGACTGGGGAAATAAGGGGGTCAGGGTATTTCCAAAATCAGTTTTTCCTCTCAATGTGTCAGTCACAGACAACCGCTGTCATCATGGGTGTCACCTTACAACCTCCTGACAGCTTCTGTTCTCCTCTGACAGCACCCTTCTCTTGTCAGGTTTAAGGGGAAATACATGTGCACGCAGTATGCACTTGCATATGCATCAACACACATGTATAAGAGCACACTGAGCACGACAGTGTTAGCAGGCAAAGCGTACACCACACCCTGGGTGACACTTGGCTCCTACAGGCGGAGCGGCTTAGGCCTCTGTAAGCATTTCAAAGGAACAGACTAAGGCATGCTGATTGAAGCTTTATATGCTTTCTCCAACCCTCCAGGCCTAGTCTTTTCACAGAGAGGGAAAGACAGATGCATAGATGGAGACAGAGGGAGCTCTGAAGTGTATTGGGTTTGCTCTGGCTCTGATAGGGTGTCAAGATGCGTCTTTGAACTGAGACATCCTCCTGTTACACTTTGGATGGGATGAGTCATACACATGCACACAAAAACACATCCCTAACCTGCATATAATGAGCATGCATTTGCACACACAGGTACAGTCGCCCTTCAATCTGTCACACACGATCCAGATCACAGACCGGCCGTGGACTTCGCAGCAGGCCGACCTCTTCCCCTGGAGTGTTAAGGCCAAGTTTCACACAAAGATCCCTTCCACCTTTTATACGGCACACAAAAACTGCCTCGCCCTCCCAAAATGTCTTCAGTTACATGTGTATCAAAGTAGAGGCGACTTTATCCTTCAGGAACAGCTTTGACACAGTGCAACTTAAATGTGCAGTCTTTTTGGGGCTCGTTGTCACATCAATACAAAATTCAGTACATTTCTAATGATTTTTAATGCCTTTATATTTAGATTGTTTTTGCATGATATACTAACTTTTTTTTGTTTGCCTAATTATGTGTTTAGATACCTTTATTTGTAATTTTGGTACTGAGTGTGTGCTCTTCAGTTTCTGCATGTGTGTGTGTGTATGCTGATACCAGGCTTAAATAGAGATTGAGGAGACACTTTTTTTTTAACATCCCCATTTATCCACTACAAGCAGTATATTAACATACAATACATTGTTTATAACACATTATAATAGTTATAGAAGACATTTCAAGTGTTTATTGATATATTATTGTAACTGTCATGACATGCTGTCATTCATTATTTGTTTATGTACCCCACAACTACGTCAATGAACACTCAAAATGTCCTCATATCTGCTTACAACTACGTTATAATCAATTTATTAAATGTTTATATACCGCTTATAGATGCAAATAGGGGGGTTACAAATAAGTTATTTTCAAGTATTTGAAGTTGCGCTACAAATTTAAGCAAAGCAGCATATTTTCGAGTCTCTTAAAGATAACGATATTCTGAATAATCCTGCCAGTCTCTCTCTATTATTTTAGTAATAGTAATTAACTTAGCAAAGACGCTTAAAGTTGGTGTGGGCAAATAAAAAGTTTAGCAGCACTCCTGACACCTCTGTTATGGTGCAGAACCAGGACCCACAATGCCTCTCTCTGTCTCCGTTCATCCCATGTGATGTTTGAAAATGACATACGTGCTGCTGTCTGCCTTCAGCAGCGCCTTATCAAATTACATCCTGGGTTACAGTGAGGAGCTGTTTATGAAAGGTGTGTGTGTGTGTGTGTGTGTGTGTGTGCGTGCGTGTGTGCGTGTGTGTGTGTGTGGATCAACAAAAGGCCCTTGGATCAAGTGAATGCCAAGAATCAGCTCCTACTGATCCCTGCTGTCTCTGCAGTGATGACTTTGAGTAGAAACCTGAAAACTGGACTAAAGATGCCACAAACTGAACTTCTGTGACCTCAGAGACCTCCACGTTACTTCACCCCCCTACCCTGCTGTTAAGCTCCCTCCTATTCAAAGTGCCAATACTGATGCACATGATGTTGGCTAATGCTATTTCTGCGTGTACTTGTGCAGCGTTAGTCTGGGATATTTGCCAACTCCTGACCCCCCTTGAATGCTGTTAAAGACTGATGGCTACTCTCACTAGTCTGACCACAGACACTCCTGACAGGCAGCTGAGCACTCACACTACACTCTGCTCAGGATCCTCTAAAAGACTGCCAGAATTGATTTCCACGTTGATGTAGCTTAGTCGATAATGTAGCCATCACTTCTTAATAGACTCATTACACTGCTTTGATGCTTGTCGATGAACTGCTGCTGCCACTCAAGGCAATAAGGCCAAAGTGATTTTAAGAAAGAGATGTGAAGTGATTGCAGTGACTGGTCAGGTTCCATAATATTTGTCATACTTTTAGGCATCAGGTTATAGACAACATTTCTTTTTCACAGTCATGAGGTGCAGGTATCAGGCAAGCTGAGCCTCCGTGTAATGTCTGCTTTCTGTCAAGCTGAAAAATTACCTGGTGAGGCAGTGCAGGTTCAGGGGTCATGACCTCTGATGATGGTCACTTCACCTTTGGCCCCCGGGAGGTCACACAGACAAAGTAGAGTGCTTAGACTTCAGCAGATGAGGACTCAATGGCTCTAAATACAGGTCTTATCTGAGTGAGCCTCCACTTACTGCAGGGTCATCTGGACTGTCACTCTGTCTTACCTTCTGTGGGTCGCAGATAATGTTGGGCTTTCTTGGGAAAGAGACCATAAGCCTTTTTTTCCCAGACATGCAGTAAGTAACCTGGCAGGTTTCATGTATCTTTTAAAGTGATGGCTTTCGTCAATTAGACATGGGTGTCCATTATGTAAATGATGCTTATGGCTTTATAGAGTCATAAGAGGACTGTTATGGAAAGAGCCACAATGCTCGCACAATATTTGGCATATCTGGTGTGCTAGAGGTGGTGCTGCTGTGGGGGAGCAGTGGTGAGTTGAAAAGTTCAATGATATGAAGGAAGAAGAGAGTTTACTGTTCTCTCAGCGGCTCTCTCGGTGGAATCAATAATGGGTTTGACGTGAGAGAATTCTGCTGCCTGTTTTACAATGTCTGAATGATAAAACGTCAAGTTATGACTCTTATTCTCCTATTTGCTCACATTCTGCATAAAGCGTAAATTGCATTTAGACCTGATGAAACATTGTCCATCTAAACACATTTGTGGATTGGAGTCAGTCTCTGACATATAAAATGGCCATCAGATTTGCTAAAAGGAGCTTAAAACAGTTGAAAAAGCTGAGAAGCTCTATGTAGAAGTCGATGTCTCCTTTTGCTTTTACATTAGCAGATGATGTTTAAGCTTCAATGAAACCTGTCTGCTTGTGTGTGTGTGTGTGTGCAGAGTGTGTGTTCTTCTTCCGCTCACGGGCCAGTACTTGCCCATGCACACTGCACAATCGTATTGATTCACGATGTAGCCGCAATCGACTCATTAGTTGTGGGATATTTCCATTTCTTATTGTTAACTTTACTGTTTCATATACTTGCTGGTCAGATACGTAGTTATTATCATTGGTTATTGTTCGTGATGTGATTTCTCTGCTCATGGATTACACATTTAAATTCTAACCTTCCAGAAACAGTTCATGGTTAGACTAAAATAATGATTTACGCCTCAGAATAATGATTTACAGGCTTGTTTCTCATTGAATGAGGAAATTCTTGTTCATGGATTTCCCCCCCTTAATAACAGATACAGGTGTGGAGAAACCAAAGCAGGTAGAGAATTCACATTTCAGTCTGAGGTGACCACGCCCAGGGTTCAGACAAGCAACACTTCACAGAGCTGACAGTCAAGAATCAGGCCTTCGTTTGCATTTTATCTTCCTGTACACAATCCTGTTCTCTCTCTCTGTATATTAGAACCCCTACCCCTACCAAACCTAACATGAGCTGCTTTAACATGAAAAGCACAGGTGAGGAATAGTTTTAGCATGTCAAAAGTGGGGATGTGTGTGTGTGTTCAAATGCGGATGGCCTTCCTGCAGCCAGGCCTGACTCCAGCCAGGAGCTTTGTGTTGGATGTGTGAAGTGATTGTCTCAAAGTGTCAAGAGTCACACAGGTTTTAATGGGCTCCCAGGACGAGGCATTTCAGTGTGGACTTCAGAGTTTCAATGGAAGCCTTTTATTACAGAGATCATGTTACGTTGAGTACTTTGAAGCACATTTCTTTTGGACAGAAGTGGTTTGTGACACTGAAAAATCCAGTTTGAACCCTCTGTTTTAAGCCATAGTTAGTATTTAGATGTTCCTTCACATAGTTCTTGCTGTGTTCAGTGGGATAACTTCATCATATTGTGTTTTTTTATGTGGACCCCGATTAAAAATAGGTAACTTGTATCCAAAATTAGATAAATCTAATAGTTTCAGGATTATCATAGGCCCCATGTCCACCACTCTCAGCTGGTTTGTTGGTCTTTACAAGCCGTCAGTGAAGTCTGTGATCTTGTGTTGTGAGCTCTTGGTGCTGATGGTTTTCACAGGATCAGGAGTCCTCCATTTTTGGAGGGTTTTGAGAGCATGAGGGCCCCTGATTACATATGTGACATGGATCCTGAGTGCCTCATGTTTGCATGAGGCTGGGCTCTCAGGTATTTGGTGGTTGGTGTTTGGAGCGGTTTTGAGTCCTCTGCCATACATCTGACACCGCATGTGGATTATGGACCAGTGGGGGAGTAAAGCTGTGATACCATGGGGGCCCAAGAGAAGCCCCTCTGAGTTCAAGCATGTGTGTGATGTGTGGAATGAGTTGGGTCAGCTCCAGAGTCTGGGGCTTGCAGTTTCCTTACTGAGGGTCCGGGCCGACAGCTGGCTCTCGATGCCTGGCATACTGCTGCTCTCCAACACATTCATCACTACATACATTCCTCAGGTGCTGGAGAATAGCTGCCCACTGCTCCTAATAGTTAGGATGGGTTTAATGCAAAGGATTCATTCTGAGTATGTGTAAAATGTATTTGGCATATAAAGCGATTGTACTTTTACTTTTCCATGAATGTGAAATGTTGTTTTCTACCTTGCTAGCTAGCTTAGCATCCAAACAATCAATCCCTGATTGTTCAGCTGTATAGGGACTGAAGAGATTCCCCGTGACTTGTATTGCTTATTACTAGTATTTACTCTCTAAGGGGTGTTTCAAGGTCATGGAAGGCATCTTGAAGCAAAGGACCATCTGTGTGTTTATGAGTTTCTTTGTATCCTGAGTTTTTTTGTGTGCTGAGGCCACACTGATATGAGTCGAGGCTTGTCAGTCTTGTAAGGCAGTATCCCTAAAATGAGAGAGGAGAGATGTGGTTAGTTGTTGTGGTTTGGCTTCAGGGGAACTTGGTTTACAGCTGGGATGATCATCCTTTGACACACACATTCACATGCACACGTATAAACAGTCAGCCCATCCATACCTGCTCTCTGTAGTCACTCAGTCAGTGAGGTCCAAAAGGCTGCGGGGCTGATAAAGTGGAAATGGCCTATTATTACTAAAGCGATGACAGCAGCCGAGGGCAGGCATCACACACTGGCATACTTCTGACATTGCGTAAGTGGAGCTTCCCTGTATTGCACGCAAATACTCTATCTTTCCCCCCCTTTAATCCTCCATTTATTACACGCTTTGTGAAGTCTATAATCCATACGTTTCTTCGTCATGCGAATTGTGTGTGTCGGTTCCTCTGAAGTCTTATTTATACCCTGTTTTCTCTTGGTGTGTCAATGGCTCACTTTCCCCGCAGAGATCACAAACTGTCAGTTAATCTAATCTTTGTACTCCTTTTCCCTTTTAAAGGAGGAAGACTCACTTGCCAAGTTTGCAGGCAGTAAAACAGTGATTTATAGCCACGCTAACAGCGTGGGTCAGTGGATGGCAATGGCGGGTTGTCCATTGGTTGCTCGGTTGGCTCCCCACTTTGGTCTATTACTAACCACTGGATGGATTGCCATGAAATTTTGTACAGACATTCATGGTCCCCAGAGGATGAATCCTACTGATCCTTTGGTGATCATGCTCTATACGAGAATACTTTGTCATAGCATCCAGAAAAGTGATATGAAAAAGTCATAATTACCAAAGTTACACTGTAGATACAATAAAACCATACCTGGCTAAACAGCTTTGTCATAACTGGTGTGGATGACAACAGTTTTCTCACTGACACACACACACACACACACACACACACACACACACACACACATGCACACATACTGAGTATACAAACACAACTACACACACTATTTTCTCTGGAAAACTGTAGAACTCCCACCTGGATTAAACCACATGTGGTTAACTGGCACAGATGCAGGATCAATAGAGAACACACACTTTCTCTCTCTGACACACACACACACACACACACACATGCTCGTTTGTCTCTTTCTGGGGTAACTTATCTTCCTACTTAATAGTCTCTGCATTCCAGCCTCCACCACAGGAATGACTTCACCTGGAAGCAAAACCAAGAAACATCCTTATAATTTGACTGAGAGCTGCCCATAAGTGTGTGTGTGTGTGTGCCTGTGCAATTGTGCCTGTGTACATACATGCAGTGTGTGTTGAGGTTTTGGCGACAGATCTTCAAATACACACTCAAAACAGATAGCAGCAAATTGCCCTGTAGGAATAACTGAGGCTCCTAATACAACATTCACATCCTCCTCCTCCTGTCAGCACTATTCACACACACACACACATGCACAGAGACAGTAGAGCTTATGGTCCTCAGTCTTATGATAGTGATCCTGCTCCTCCTCTCTTTCCCGCTCTTCTTGAAAGCATCAAAACATGTCACAACACAACCCCAAAACTCCAATAACTTAACATTTTTTGTAGTGCAGAAATATTCTGTATCAGTGACTGACGTGAAGTGCTGAGACAGTAATTCACAGGACTATTAAAATTAGTCTCTTTGGGGGTCGACTGAATAGCTGTGTGATCTTGGGGCGTGTGCCTGCAGGTTGAGCTGAAGTCATAATTTACTGTTTCCCCCGCCCTAATAAATCCCCCTTTATGAGAGGAGGGATAGGGCGAGAGAGTAGCGGGAAGAAGAGGGAGAGAGAGTAATTTAAGGTGACAAAGGAGCAGCTCGTGTAATCTGTAATTCTGAAGATGCGGGAACACATTGTCGAGATGCGGCCATTTGTTGTCTTAGCTGTGTCTCAGCCTTCAGGATGAATGAAAGAACGGACAGACATGATTGTGTTTTATATAAATATAAAGTTGATTGAGAAAGAGGAAGAAAGAACAGTTTGTCTTTTGTTTTCCAACATCGAATCTGAAGATGGCCTTAAGTCCTGCTGCCTCCCTTTGTAATTAGAAGCTAGAGATGCTATTATTAGCTATACTGTGCGCTGACAGTAATTGCTACCTTAATTTCAGTGAGGAATGCTGTCAATTTGTCAACGTTGGCGAGAACTAGTGGGACCACCCATGCTTAAAACGATGGTAGTGTGAGGAGTGACAAATTTCTGTCACATCGTGATGGACAGTGAAGTCTTCCTGAATCCGAACCGCGTTTCTGCAGCGTATTAATAGGTGTTTGATGCAGGATAATGAACATGTTTGACTTATTGACAAACCAATATGGACAATAATAACTAGATTCAAGCAGGACAGGTTCCTTACTAGTGTGTTATTCATTGGCGATAGTAGCAAACACCCCTAAAGCAGAGAACTGTTGCTTTCCGTTACTTTAAGGAAGCTTAAATGCCGAGAGGTAGGGAGATTCTCTAGAGAGAAACTGGTAAGTTAACAGAAACTGATACCTCACACTGCCTCCCTGCTTTTCTTTTCCTGAAGCTGACTCATTATCACACACCATTCTTGTCAGCCGTGTCACTGAGCACAATGCATTGACATTTAGCTGACCCTGTGGAGGAGGAGAGGAGGGGAGGAGGAGAGAAAGAAAGAAGTAAACAGAGGAGGAAGATGTAGGATGAGGGGATGGAAGTTCTGGCTATGATAAGAGCTGAAGTGAGGGAGATGCAGGAATCCTGAGAGGAAAGGAGTAAAATGAGGTAAAGTGAGAGGAGGAGGGAAGAAAGGAAGGAAGGAGAGAGGATAGAGGAAAGAGGTGGGGGGCATCATTTTTTTTTTACCCTCACATTCCCTCTTTTTCTGACTTCAAAGAATCTCCCGGTGAGAAGGAATTATTCTCCTCCGCTCAACCATACCGCTTTGTTACACGACTGTTTTCTTCCCACTAGTGCTCTACCTCTGCAACCCCCATCGTGGCCACATTTACTTATTGCGTCCAGAGAGAATAGTCTTGTAAATGGGGTGTTAAGGACTCTATTCAAATCGTGGTGCTATTATAGCTGATGAATTGAGGGTATGAATTCTACTTTGCATGCCGGTTACATTTTCCTTCTGGTTATAAAAGCAAAGATTTCTACTCCCTTTTCTACTTTTGCTCTCGGTTTCTGTCTTAATAGTTCTCTCTCAAAAGCGCACAAACCTTAGGGAATTACTGGGTTCCCTGGAGATTAACATGATGAAGACCCCCGACCAGTAAAACCCAGTAAGGGCCTATAAAACCTAGACACAAAAAAAAAACACATGTGGAGCACAAACAGTCTTTGTGAAATGCACCTGAGCGACCCTCAGTAATCTTTTCTCTACTTTTTTTTGTAATCTAAACAGAGAAAGAGAGAGAGAGAGAGAGAGAGAGAGAGAGAGAGAGAGTAAGGTATTTCAGTTGTGGCTTGTCCAGGCTGAATGAGTGACGGCACAGGGCCAGGGGAGGATAGAAACATCAAGAGGTCAGCTGGCAGCCAGCAGCTCCAGGTGGGCTGCGAGCCTGGCTGAGTCCAGCAAGCAGCGAGACATCTGCGTCTGCATCAACACTGTTTCAATCTGCTGGCTGGTTTCTGGTGGCTGACTAACCAGTGCACTGAATGCATGAATGAATCCGACTGCTTGACTGGCTGCCTGGCTGACTGAATTAATGACTGAATAGATTCATGAATGACTCATTGATTGAGCAAATGTTTGGCTGGGCGACCAACTGGCCCACAGCATCTGAACAGCTGATATACTACATGTGCTAACACTGTGTGTCAGTCAGGGCAATTAGCCAAACATTTGGAATGCAACTCTAATGACATGTATACATTTAGGTTTGTGAGAGTATTTTTGTCAGTTTTATCCAGCTGCTTTTGAGAAGAAGTTAAAAATCAAAAAGGTTTGATAGTCTACCAAAAGTAACGCTGGATTACACACATTCATTGTTTCCTGTGAATCACTCGGGCATGCAAAGGCAATCTCAAACAAGGGCGGGAATGGCGGACTCCGCCACTAAAATGACAACTACTACGTAAATACATTGAATGACTATTTCTGAAAAACACCAACCACAAATAGGATTTTATCAATGAAAATAATATTAATAAAAATAAAGCGTTGTAACTTTAAGGACCACCACGCTGTTCAATGAAGCTCCACTTCAGTTAAGGACACCACATTTATGAAAGAAGACATCTCTGAAGACAAGTTTACAAGCCGCGATGTGCTAATCTGCCTGCTCAGCATTTGCACTCTCGTCTTTTGATAATTGTTAGCTTTCACTCGTCCTTTGACAGCCTGAAAGTTTCGGCTAGTATATTAACAATTTATAGTGTTTCTCTAGACTTCCTGGAGTTGACAGCAGGTCTGAAAGCAAGCCTCCAGGCCTCAAATACTCGACAGGAGAACAAGAGGGTGAGGTAGTTGGGGAGTTTTACTGTGGCTAATTAGGAAGGAAAACTTACAATTATAGCAGCCGGGTTTTGTAAAAAATCACCCTGTTTCTTGGCGTTTGGTTTGCTTTTTCCGTCCTCACTATGTAGACAGCAGACAAAGTGATAAATGGCAGGTATTCTTTTCAACCAGTGGCTAACCTTGTAACGAGCAGACCTGCCACTTCCTGGGTGGTAATCAAACAAAAAAAGAAGGCGAATGAGTCTGATTTCCCTTTAGAAAAAAACATCAGTAGTGTTTGAATAATGAAAAAGAGGAAAACCAGAGGAAATAAGTAGGCATGCAATACCAGTGCATTTACTTGCATATAAATACCTTCATTGCCCTAATGCTTCATTAATTTTGGGTTACCAGAGAGAGGAGCAATGTAAGATTGATGAGTAATAACATATTTAGGTGGAGTCATAACCCTGAAAGCTTTACAATATTGCTTCATGGTTCAGAACCTAGCAGCATATTTATCACTATTATTATCATTAGATTAATTATTATTATATTTCATTAACATTTAGTGGGATTTTAGACTTGATATTGCATTTGGTTACAATATCAGGACATACTTTGAATGTTTGAAAGATTCATCTGATATTCTAAATACATCAGGCAGTTTTAGCTGAGTGAATTGGACAATTAAAGCCTCCACCTGTTGGTACGTAACTATCATTTAAAAGTACCAATAATCATTCCCAAAATATTGTCACATTATTGCAGAGCTGAAACAATCGGTTGATAAATCTATTGAATGAGGGGAAATGAATCAGAAAATGTGAGGATTTGCTGTCAAAATATGAAATGACATTGCACATATTCTGTTTTCAGTTGAAGGAAGACAATACAGTGTCTTCCCTCTTCATGATGAGATCATTTCTAACCTAACTGTCCCTTCACCCGGCCAGCCAGTGTCTTTGTAAGGAGGTGGAGTTTGGCAGAGTGCCCCTTTAATGCCAGCAGGGGTTGAGGCAGGGTGGGGGTATTCAGCGGGCATTCAGCAGGTGTCGGTGGGGCATTCAGGAGTGTCGGAAGGGTCAGTGTCTCCCGAGCTTTGTCCTCGCAGTGACTATGAAAACAACTCCATGCATGCATCCCTACACTTGACCACACACACACACACACACACACACACACACACACACAAACGTCTTGAAGATTTGCCCAACTCTCTATTTGAATTGACACAAGTCTCATGGTTTCCCAGGGCAACCCTCCTACACCAGCCCACCCCCTCCTCTTCCCTTTTTTTTTACCCTGCTTTGTTGAAAAGAGCCAATCGTGCGTTGGCTGGTAACTAGGCACCCTATTTATCAGTAACCAGCACCAACAATAACTGTAACCCGACACCTCCTCAGAGAGAAAGAGACGGAGGAAAGTAGAGAGTTGGAATGAGACGGAGGAAGAAAAAGAGAGAAAAAGAAATGGAAAGTCAGGAACTATAGCTTATATTTAAAATATTCCCTTTGTTATGAACTATGTTGTTTTTTGTATTTATCTGGATTTCAAGTTGATTTGTTGCTTTTGTAAACTGTTTAGGCGATTCAAATCTGAATATTTTACTACACCGTTAAAGAGTGACAGAACTCAATGAAATAAATAAAAAGTGTGAACGAGGGCCAGGATGAGCGAGGGAAGGGAGCCGCTAACGACGAGGCAGAGAGAGGATCTAGTGTCAGTGTAATGGATACTTGGGTCCTATTAGGCCATTCATGGCTGGGTAGCTCTTAAGAGAGCGGTGCAGGCCGACCTGTGAGGAGGCTTTTGATCAGGGTGCGCCCCCACCGAACCAACTATTTGTCCCACTGTTAGCTTATCAAATGGGATCAATGCTAGAGAGTGCGGGAGGGGCGGAGGAGTGTGTGCACATGTGCATGTGACATATGGGTTGTGTGTTTAAACGCGATTTACGAGTGTATGATCAGCGTTTCCAACATTTGCATATGTGTGTATACACATGTGAACGCATGTGTTTGTGTCCGAGGATATTGTGTGTGCAGAGCAGCAGAGCATGACCAACTGTTGACAAGGCTGCAGTGCCTTTAGATAAAGCGTGTGTGTGTGTGTGTGTGTGTGTGTGTGTGCATTCCTGGTTATAGTTGAGTGATTCTTTCCTACGAAACAGAGAGCGGCCTATTTCACTCTTCAACTTTCTGTGATCTCTTGAATACAGATCTAATAGTGCTAATACTAATCACCCGACCACACACACTGACAGGACTCACTCACCATGGTGATACACTAGTAGACACCAGCTATCCTACAAAGCTGTCTTTATCTTATCTGATGTATCAATAACAGAAATAACTAAACTTTTTATTGAACAGATTGCTTATCGCTCCTTGAAAGTTCCCATAATGAGGAGCAGAATTTATTAGTTGTTAAACTTCTTTTTGAATTCATCTTATAATCGCATATCTACTGGCCTAAAATCCTGTGGTTGTGGTCTGCTTTGCTTTCACACCACAAATGAACTGCAGTTCACTTGGAAGTTTGATAGATACTTTTCACATCAATAAACCAATAATGAACCTAACAAAATACACCAGAGCTCATTTGTACCAAACCAAACAGCTTTGATGTGAAAGCACCTATAGTTAGCTTCTTTTCATCTCTCAGCTCTGACGGGTCATAATGATGCTAATTCTAGTTTTGACATGATGTCAAGGGCTAATGGCTACCTACTGGAGGTGATGAGCAGCACACGTTTGGACTTGTTCTGGAGTAGAAATGTGGTCTTTGTCTCAGTTGATCCCTGCTGTTCCTCCGTACATCTCAGCCCTTCGGTCAGTCTCCCGCCTACTTTGTCCTGTGGGTTCCTTGGCCACTTCATGGGTTTTTAAGTGTCTCCTAGTGTCTGGTAAACTCATTCCATTCGTCTTCTTCCTTTCCTCCACTTGACCTGTCTTTCTTTCCAATTAAAGAGACACGACACAAAATATCACCTTTTAAAAAAAAAAAATAATAAAAAAAAAAGGATAGACAGTTATTAAATTAGCAAAAACGGTGGCAGGTTGAAGGTCTTTTGTGGAAAACAGGATGACACATTTACGAGTAGATCATTGAGGGATACTGACGGATTAATTAAAAGTGACAGTTAAATTACATTTTGCAATAGAAGTCTTCAATTAGACTGTCTCTCAGTTGTCAGACCAAGACAGGGACGCAGTACCTGGATCGTTTTTCTGTCTCGTTAATTTACCTCCAGACGGTGTGGCCCACATCTTTGCCTAAAGGGAAGATGTTGTCTGTCTCCTTTTATTTTTACCAACACATGAACGGGTGAAAACGGAGCTCGACGACACCTGGAAGCTGTGACCTTTTGATCCTTTTAATAAGGAGAAGTGGAGGGCTTTAACTTGATAAGTCGGCCGACACAGCTAAAAGACTGAGTGCTGCAGTGGAGCAGCTAAGTGGATTTAACAGTGTTTTAAAATCAATTATGGGAGCAGTGCAGCGATGAGAGAGATTTGATAGTGCCCTTGATTGCCTGCACATTTAGAGAGCTAATGGTGCTTGATAATGCGCTGTTAGGCCTGTGCTTTTCTCTAGGCCTGATGTTGTGCAACACAATGGGTGTTATGCTCTGAAATGTCATAATTGAGTTTGTGTGAGCCACGCAAAGTAAGCATCACACGACACTCGCCTAATTTAGTGGACAAAGAATTTATCTCTCATTGATTTACACAGGTTGGACCTTTAATCCAGTTTCCCACAATGTTGCCGTCTTCCCTTCTCTTCCTGTCTTCCCATTTGTACTTTTCTCTGTCCCAAGGGCGTCTTTTCAAACTTGTTAACAACAGAATGTGATGTTCCCTACCAGCTGCTGATTCTATCATCAGAAAACAACAAGCCTGATGCCTTTTCTCCCTCCATCTCTGTTTTCAGCCTCATGTCCACATCTGCCCTTCACTGATCAAGGTCTCTCTAGTTCCTCTGTGATTAATTACCTTCTTTGGCAATAGTCTAGCAGGCGATGAGCTAACAAGTGCACTAATACCAGTCAACCCTCAGGCACTAAAACAAGCCAGGCGTTCATTTGGGCTCGTTTTGCATTGTCTGGCCTCCTCATCCGGGCTTGTTTAGTATTGTCTGGGCAGGAACAGTGCTTCTATTATTTTCACCCGTCTCTCCCAGGGATCCTAAATGGGACATAGATATTCTAGCCGGGTCGGTTCTTGGCCTGGCACTCGATGCCCCTGAGTGCTGTGCTTAAATACAGCCACTAAGGGCACTTGTGGAGGGCTTGTGAAAGTCCTCTCTGCTTAAAAGTGAAGGTGGAGGAGAAGTTGATACAGCGGCGCAGGCTTCTGAACTCCCTCGTGTGCCAAGTCAAAGGTTTCAGATCAGTGGATGGATTCTAACCCCTTGCCTACACCAGATGTGTTTCAACCATGTATTGTCTAAAGGAACAAAGCATCTTCTTAGTCTTCCAGTCTATTTTTGTCCAACTTACCATAACTATACTGTATAATGTGCTGGGAGTGCTGTCTAAATGCTTTTGAGTGCTCGGCAGGACTTGTGGCTGAATGGATCAAGTGGAAACACCAACATGGAACTGTAGCTTCTGCTCTTGTGCTGCTTACATTGTGCTTTCGTTACGTAGCTGACAAAGTGTTCAGACTGAAAACAGCCCTGCATTAAAACACAGGTGAGACAATGAAATATGATCCAGGGAGGCTGGTTTGACCAATACATCCATGAGTTTGAAGGCTTTTGCGATGCCAAAACACTGCACAGTCGTCTACTATGAGGAAGGATTTTATAACTCTGCCAGGTAAACAGTTGAAATACAGCGTTCATGTTACAAAGTAACCTGCCAGGAATGTGCACTTACATGTATTGAGTGGTGGCAAAAGTTGAGTCAGGTTCAAATTTTTTGCAGATGATCCTGCTTTCTTTTGCCAAAGCTCTCTGTGTAGGCAGTCCCGCTAAGCCAACGCAGCTGTCCCACTCAAATGAATGAGGAGGCCATGTTTTTTCATGTAATGCTATTGTCTGTCTGAACAGAGTCCAAGGTGGATTCTTTAAATATGGCGTTTTGATATGGTTGAGCTTATTCAATGATAATGCTGTTCATGTTGTGATAAGCAAAACTAGCCGAAATCTTGTGTACTCTAGCTGCCTTCCCACCTGTTCCCAGGGCTGTTCGATTGGTTCAATTACTGATCCTGGTTCAGTCAGCGTGTCTGCGTGTAATCCCACCTGTTCTCTGGGATGTTATCCTTCTGACAACCTACCCAACACCCAGACCTCACCCACACTCCCTCCCTACCCTCTTCCAACTGCTCACTCCTGGGTTGAAGGGAGTCTTTTTTCTGGTGACTACAGTGAGAGGAGGATGAAGAGGGGAAGAAGAGGGTAAAGGGGGTAAAGGGGGGGGGGGGGGGGGGGTCTTGAGCTTGTTCAGCCCCCCTGAAGAGCTGCAGGTGTTGCGGGGAAATTAGACTACAGCAGCTGTGTGTTTGCGTGTATGTGTGTGTGTGTAGGCTTGATGATATATGGTCACACATGCAAATATACAGTTTCTCACACACACACTGCTTAACCCTCTATCCGTCTCCCTCCAGTTCTTTATTGCTGTTTTCATTCCCCCAGATTACTCACACTGCATATTAAATAACACAGTATATCATTCCCTTCCTCTCGCTGTCTCTGTCCACAGTTTCCCTCCCTTTTCCAAGATTTCACTCCTATCTGACGGCCCAGCGGTCCGCACGTCAGTCAAGTTTATCTCCACGTGTCTGTGCGAGTGTTCAAAGCTTAGCCCCCTCTGTCCTCAACACTTTAATCAGACGGGCATACCTGAGGAAAAAATATGGCCAACAGCTTGTGGAAGGAGATGAGTGGGCCTTTGGCTGAGTGCTTCCAGATATGGGCGAGCGCACTCACACACACACACACACACACACACACGCACACACACACACACACACACACACAGTGCATCAGCAGATGAGTGCCAGTGGATGGAAGCTCTGCAGTGTTGAGTGTAAGCTGACAGAGGCTGTGCTGTAGAATCGTGGCTCGGTCAATTCTTGTGTAAAGCTGCGATTAAGGTGGCAGCAGTGCGTTCTTGGCTGGGAGGTTTGGCTTTGTTATTCCTCCAGAAATCATATTGTCAGATTGATGGCGTTGCACCCCTTTGATGTGAAAAATGTTGTCTTTCGGGGAAGCCATAAAGCGCTCTCTTTATCTGTTAACCTGCTGCCTCTGGCATTCCCGTGGTCAATCATTTACCCTTGGTTAGCCTTTGTCTGCATTTGAAAGCACCACTGTCTGCGTCAGGGTTAAAGCTAAACAAGCTTAACAATTAAATCACATACTTTAATGTAATTATAACCCACAATTTAAGTTTTTTCATTCCTCTTGGGCAGTTTCCCTCCACACTCATTGGGGGATGGGGTTTATTTCAGTAATGAATCCAACTGTCTGCTCCAGTGGTCTATTCAGGCAGAGCTTTGACTTGGAACCGCAATTGTGTACAGGAAAAGTTTGACAATTTGGGCTTACTAGATTTCTTGCCGAGAGTTAGATAAGAAGATTGATACCTCTGAAGTATTGATAGATATTAAGCTAGAGCCAGCAACCAGTTAGCTTAGCTTAGCATAAAGGAATGTCGATTTACTGTTAGTTTTGTTTTCTAATCATTGTTGCATTGATGATGCTTATAGTGGAGCAGTTGAGGAGGCATTGCTACTGAATGAATAACAGCACCTATACCTTCATACAGGAAGTGGAACTACGTTTTGTTGATATTTCATTATCTGATTTGAAACACAAGCTAACTGTGACAACCGTGACACTGTGGAAGACCAGAAAGCAGCCAGGGAACCACTTTAAGGCTGCCATCTTTATTGATTTTTTTTTAAGGGAAGGATGATGAGAAAAAGAAATCACTTCAAATATGGTTCAACCTTAGAATTTTTATTCTGTTTTGCATAATAATTTCCAGCAATGTCCTGTTGTAGGATTCAGTATTTTTGCAGATAAAAATGTCTGTAGTAGTTGCTAATGGACGCCAAAAAAAAAGTAGGATGTGCTACATTAGTAAGTCAATTCAAGCGCCTTACTCAAATAGTTGCAAAGAGAGAGCAGTAGTTAAGCTTCCATTCTGCAGCTGTCTAAAGGCTTGTGGACGTGAACGTTTGATTTTAGTTACTTAGACATGTCACCAGCACAAAGCTGTAGCCCGCTGGAGGGTAATTGTGAGAGTCACTCCTTAATCGTTCTCTATTGTAATCTGCTCTCCCGTCCCTGAGACGATTCTCCCTCATTTCCTGCTCTCCCTAATCTCTTTTCTGCTGTTCATCTTTTCATGTATTTCTGCAGAGCTGGCTTTACGTCTTTTGATTGATGGTGCTTTGATTGAGTTAACTTCAGTGTGATTTTTTTTTTGCGGGGTGATTTCCCTCTGCTTTCAGCATTCAGGATGTCTGTCAGTGTGTCTGCGGGCGGCTGATATGCGATCTGATGTTGGCGCTGGTCGCCATGAGGGAGAGAAAGGGAGATGAGACTTGACATTTTGTTGGACTCCGAACAGAACCGTCGGAATTACTATTGGGGGCAATGCTTCCTTTGAATGTTTTAATGGAGTACGGACACACAAAGAGGGGTTAGAGAGATGAGAGGACAAGTGAAAAGATGAGATGGAAAGATTTTACGAAACTCAGAGCTCAAAGCAGTTGAAACTCATTGTTTCAGGCAGCGTTTCCTATCGCTGGGATGTTTTATTGGGTATTGGAAACAGACAAGAGAAGAATGGCAAGAGCAGCAGAAATGTTGCCAGATTGTACTGTTCAAAGAGTGCATGTGTTTGAGCACCTCTAAAGTCAAGCTTTGTGTTTGTTTGCCCTTCATGATAGGCTGGGGGTGTTCAGGTGTGACCAATAAGGTGGAGCTGACAGTTGAGTTTCTGCCCTGTGATTGGCTGCAAGCCACTCAGGTTACAGGCTTTGTATTGATTCAAATATTTGAAACCTTTTCTTCTAAAGAGGGAGGGGGGGGGGGGGGGGGGGGGGGGTACCTGACAGCAGTTTTCATTGGCTGCTCAGCTGTAAAACTTTAACTGTGCAGTAAAAAGTGTTGCGGGGTGAAAAAATGGCAGAGAATTTTTTTTTACAATACCCTGTCGTATAGGTTTCCTGCTTTTATAATGGCAGGCCTCCCTTGAGGTTGTAACATTTTAAGCTCTCAATTACTATTCTCTTTAGTCATGATAAATGTCAACTGCATGGAAATAACTTCTTCAGCTGAGCAAGGCCTAATGAGGGCAGTAACAATAGTGTTTTTTGTGGATCCCTTAACAGCAAAAAACACAAGAAAAGAATGAAAATATAGGATGAGTTGGCAAAACATAAAGATGAATGAAATGAAAGCAGCAGCCTATCATCAGAGAAGAATGCGTAGCCTGGATTTCACCTTTCAATAGGGTTTCAGGAGGGCAGAAGTAGTGTGTGAAAGGGGGTGAAGTGTGTCTCCCTGGTGGGCTCGTCACCTCTCTGAAACCTGTCACGGCTGCAAATGTCTTGTTTGTTTTCTGTTGTTTTACTGACCGTCCCTCTCACTAACTGACTAAACACTGTTGTTGACGTTACACAGTGGGGGTGGGCAGGGGGGGTGGCCACCAGAGTTGAAGTCGACAGCATTTCTGTATCGCATGTATCTGCTGTTATTTTTTATTTTTTGTTATTGTTTGGTAATAGTGGCAGTATTTTAAATGATAGACCTTGTTTTGGAAGAAACTGTTGTATATACATGTTTGTGTGTGTGTGTGTCGTCGGGAGCTGTGTGTGGTTGTCACTCACAGTGACAGCTGGACAGAATGTGTGTCACAACGACCACAAGTGTGTGTGTGTGTGTGTGTGTGTGTGTGATAGAGGTATGTGGTCAAGGAGGCACACTGACTGTTGATATACAAATTTATGAGCTTTTTGTGTGTATGCATGGGTGTGTGGTCATTTGTCCTCATACACAAACACAAGTGTGTCATTGGAGCAACTTGCTTCACAGGTCATTAACAGCTCTTATCACCTCTGCAGCCCTCACCACCTACGATGCAGGACTCTGAACGTGTGGCCTTTTTGTCAATAATGAATCCAAACGACTAAACCAACTGATTCCAAATAATGTGTTTGTCACATCTCTTATCAGCGCTGTAAGGCTGTACAAGTGTAATAGCCAGATCTTAATGTGCTATAAAACGATTGCTAATGTTTACTGGGGCTGTCCAGTGAGTGTGTGTCGGCTTGTAAATGTGTTAAATCAACAGTGCAGCTAATAGAGATAAGGGAAGGTGTATAGCTAGAGAACGATTTACCTGTGATACTTCAAAAGTGTTGAGATTACGCTGCAGCTTTGATGCTCCCACCTCTTGTTTTTACTTGGAGGGTCATCTATTACAGCACTCAGGAGTAGTAAGTCCTGTTAAACCTGTGTGTGTCTGTTTGTGCACGTCTGCTGGTGGGTGCCTGTATGTATGTATGTGTGTATGTATGTGTGTGTGTGATGGCATACTTACACACACACACAAGGTTTTTTTCCGTGGCGTCTGTGCCTGTGACACACCCTTTCCACAGTTCAGCCCATCCTCTGCTTGTGTGTGTGTGATCCCATGCCAGCAGCTGGTGGGCTCTATAAATAGAGTGAGGGAAAGGAAACAAACAACTATCTTAGTGGTTCTTTCATTAATTGTTGCCGTTTGATCAGAGTCGTTTTTGAGTAAGAAAGGTAAGAGATAGTGCCGTCCTCTAGGAGTATTTAAAAATTGACACATCGCTCTACTAAAGTTAGAATTGATGCCTCATGACTGCAAAGCCAACGCTATCTCAATCAGATTTTCTCAGCGACGCCCTTCTCTTTTTATCTGACTCATGAATTGTGCTTCACGTCTTCCCATGACCCTGTAATCTTTTCCGCCACAGCGCGTCATTTTTGGTACCCAGCACTGGTACTGCAGTGCTCTGTGGTGTCATTGCTCTCCTTGATTTTTCACACCAGTGTTTCTGCCAATCAGAGGACGGTGGGGGTTAGTGCCGGTGCCGCCCACTCTGGGAAGCTAATAACTCTTAGAGCGCCGACTGTATCGGAGTGTAAAACTGCGATAGTTTACTTACTTACTCTCACAATATAGCTCCGCTTGTGTGTAGAATAGGTGGTGATGTCGTACGCCAGTCATGGTGTGAAAGCCATACACTGAGCATTGCTTTCAGTGTGTAGTGTGTGTGTGTAAGGGTGTGAAACAAAAGGGAATGAAAGGGCCCTACTGTTGTGTTTAGTTAAGCCCAGTGGTAACAGATTGTGTCAGGACCTACTTGGTCACACACTCATTTGATGTGACTTTGTACAGTGCTGTAATGTTTTGACTTGTTGGAGTGTGTGTGTTCATGAAAGAACAGCACGAGCCTCCAAAGTAGGATTTTATTCCCTAAATTATGATTGCATACACAGAATCATGTCAGTGCATTTCTCCGCCACAAGTCCATGCTGGATGTGTATATTCGAGTGTGTGTGTGTGTGTGTGGCTGGCTGCAAGTGGGATAACTGTGTTTTTCCCTGACCCACAGGGAGAGACAGGTGTGGAGCGCTGCAGAGAAATAAACGTCTGTTAGCGCTGTGTTGAATGAGCACCTCCATTCCAGCACATTACAGCCGCCCAACACACCACAGCTGCTGCTTAATGTCACTGTCCTGCAGAGTGACTTGTTAATGTGTGTCTGCGCTCGTACATGTGCTTTTTGTCACCCTGGTGCCACCCGTGCATCATGATTTATGTCTCCCACAGCCGTGAACCAACAGTAGCTTGGCTGCACTGAACTAATTGACCCTCATGTTGCTTCCCATTGCGAGTTATTCGTCCTAGTGCAGTTGGAGTTGACCTCCGGTCTGGTTAGCAGTTAGCTAGGGGCTAGCCTCATGAGCCGGCCTGTCCACACCCTGCTCTGATCAACTGCCCCTGTGTTTGAGAGAGTTTAGGGTCCTGAGAAATGACCTCATCTACGTCTGAGAGCGACAGGGCACCTGTGGCCGCACCTCACCATGACTCTTTCAACCCTAAACCCACACACACACACACACACACTTGGAAACACACATATGACACACTCACGTGCTCTATATGGTGCGGCAAAGCTGTGCAATCCGACCCATCTCCCTGCCCCGCTTCAACAGTATTATCCCCCCTGCGAATTTCATCTGGCCTCGCCACCTGTTGTCAGCTGTATTTCACTCAGCCTGTGCCCTCTGCAGCCTATAGCCTTCTGTCTCTCTCCATAGGCACCAGAACTTACAGTTGTGCCAGAAAGTAGGAATGAGACCAGACCCAGGCCTCCCCAGGGGCAGAAATCCTAGACTGATCCAATTACACCCAGCCGGGGCTTGAATCAGACCGAATCTACTCCGACTGGCAACTACTTAATTCAATCTAGCGGCAAAAGTGTAACAAAATAAACAAGTCAAGCTGTTAAACTGCAGTGTAGAGAGGGCAGATGAGATTGGATTGGGCCCAACCAATATGTGTTGAGGCTGTACCTAGTAAATATTTATGGCATACAATCAGTATTTACCCCAGTTCAGGATTGAAAAATCCACTGCGTTATAATGGCAGTCCCAGATGCTACTAACCGCTGTATTAGAGTTTAGGGTAAGGTTTTTCCTGCTCTATTGTTTTCCTGAGATTACTCTGCCATGTTATGTTTGCAAGAAAAAGTCTATTACATCTAATAAAATCTCCCAGCAACAAAATGAAAGGCCTGCTTTGCACAGTTATTGTTTAGATAAATACCACACATTTATTGTGGTAAATCGGTCATTGTATTATCTTAATACTTAATTTTAAAAACATTTTAACATTTATACATTATAACAGATAAGATAATAAGATAAAAGTAGATATTTCTTTTAAACCAAACACTTTTTCTACAGTTTAATAGATAGAGAGAATCAATTGGATGGCAGAGAAGAGCGACAACATGAGTGGAGGCAGTTGTTCAGAGATATAACAGGAAGTAAATCATTACTGTAGTGTTGTCGTGCAGAGCTACTTGTTTTTTTGTTGTTGTGTTTTTTACAGGAAGAGGTTTCTTTTATTTTGAAATGACACCAGTTCTGAACTATTTGACACTTACTTGCCTCCTTGTAAACTTTGGAAACACCTTTGGCTTGCAAATGTGTGTTGTTGTTGGTTTAATGTGACCTTCCTCTGCTTTGTTGATATGCACTGTATCACAGAAAGCATTCACCTTGTTGAAATCTGGCCTCTGCTCTAAGGACATGCGACCTGGTTTGGGTCCTTTTACCTTTGTCGGCAATATTGCCTCTGTTTGCACTTTCGTATTACTCTATCAGAGTGGTTAGCTACACCTGAGTGTGCTGTGTGCAGTTTACTGTGGTCACGTTAGATGTTTATTTCAAAACCTTAAATCTTTTAACCTGTTGTTTTGTCACCCTTTACTGCCATTTGGAGCTGCCAGTAAGTAAAAGTGTATAACAACCAAATACCTGCTTATCTTTCTTCCAGATGGTGTCCATCGTGTTGTGGCCCTCTGCACGCTGCGTGTCACCATCATCACAGACGACATGTTGACCAACAGCATCACGGTGCGTCTGGAGAACATGTCCCAGGAGCGCTTCCTCTCTCCGCTGCTCAGCCTCTTCCTCGAGGGTGTGGCGGCGGTGCTCTCCACCAAACGGGAAGCGGTATTCGTGTTCAACATCCAGAACGACACCGACGTGCAGGGCTCCATCCTCAATGTGACCTTCTCGGCGATGCAGCCCGGGGGCGCCGCGGGTAAAGGGACGTTCTTCCCTTCGGAGGAGCTGCAGGAGCAGATCTACCTCAACAGGACTCTGCTCAGGCTGATATCGTCTCAGGAGGTAACATACCCATGTATACAGACACACTAGTGCAAAATAATAACAAATACATACAAAACAAATCTATTAATATAACTGAGATGTCCTCTTCTCTCCAGGTATTGCCGTTTGATGACAACATCTGCCTGCGGGAGCCCTGTGAGAACTACATGAAGTGCGTGTCGGTGCTGAAGTTTGACAGCTCCCCTCCCTTCATCGCCTCCGACACGGTCCTGTTTCGACCCATCCACCCCATCAACGGGCTGCGCTGCCGCTGTCCGCTCGGCTTCACCGGGGACTACTGCGAGACCGAGATCGATCTCTGCTACACAGGACCCTGCAAGAACAACGGGAGATGCCGCAGCCGAGAGGGAGGGTACACCTGCGAGTGCCTGGAAGACTTCACGGGTGAGTTGTCTACATGGGAAAACTTTGATTATATTAACCTTGATTACCTTGAAAACAAATCTTACAGTGTCTATTGCCTAAACTAAACTATATTGTGCTTAATACAAATTACACATATTTTCTTCCAGAGAAAACCCGGGAAAGTCTTTTATAAGTATGTGTAAGGGCTCATATTCTTTCTGACAAAGGCTTTAATGAGTTGTACAAAACTGCCAAACCGCACTGACAGGTTGTAAAAGCTCTCACCACCTATTGTTGTAGCTTGAGGTCGACCCCAGTTCAGAAAGGGAAAGCATGCTTTGTAACACTGTAGGTATAGCCACCTGCACACACACACGTACACACACAGTAGATTTATTGCTGTATAGAGGAGTTTGGAATGCTGACTATACTGGTCAAACCAGATTCATCTCAAATAGCACTTAACCCATTCACCAAAACCAACATTAATAACATTTTTTCTTTAAAACGTAATCTTAATATTGTGAAATATGAGCACTATGTGAAGACAATACAGTACAAAGGGTAGCTCTTACTCTCTAGTAACCAGTCATGAACATTTGGCCCCCCCATAATCCACATTGTTTCTGTGCTACTTGAAAGTAGTAATAGTAATGCCTGTTGTCCCTCTATCATTGTTTTTAGATATGAAATATCTATATGTTTTTTTGTCAGTGAGCTCAAGTGTAAACATGTTGACAAGACTCATCAGACCCCCAACTTTACTGTTCAGGTTCACTTTCGGCGCTATAATCAGCGCTGTCACGAGATGCCCATTCTTGCATTCTTGTTTCACGCTATTCCTCTGATGGACATTTGGTGGTGGTGGTAAAATGGCAAGAAATTTAGCAATGCGCTAGCAAAAAGGCAAGGAAGAAGAAGCCTGCTAGCTAGCAAACATGGATGTAAACAATGCAGGTTTGAAAATATTCATTGGCGTTGCAAATTCTTTATGAGGTATTTGGCGAGAAACACGACAACAACTAACAACTGTGTTTGTTTACACAAAGACTCCACAGGGTAGCTTTAACCTAAAACCTGGCTTTTACACTGATTTAGAGAAAAGGACAAAGGACCCTAAACTCTTCCTGGAAGCTGGCGGTCATTCTGCTCAGCATTCACATGGTAGATGAGCTATGGGAAGCCTCGGAAGCTTTCATCATTCTCATTGAAATCACTTTCCGAAATATTTCCCGATGTCAGTGATCTTCCTCCCATACTTCCCCCTCGTACATCTGATACCGGACTGTCTCTGCTTCTCTGTCTCTCCCTATTAGAGCCTAGAGGGCCTCTGACAGCCGTCATACCTCCTCTGCCTCTGCCTCTCCCAACACTCCACCTCTCCTCCTTCTCTTCCTCTCCCATCTTATCTGATGTAATTACCTGATTATACCTGCCTTTGTCACTCACTGGCCCTGTCTCGCCTTCTTCTCCTGCTCCCCATGTCCATCCTCTCCACTCACCCATCATATTTCCCTTACCTACATCTCAGTGTCCCTCCCTTTGAAGGTCACAGTTCAACTCCAGATAGTCAGGGCCTATCAGGGGCCATAATGGGGCTGATGACAGGGGGCCCACTCTGTCCTCCTTGGGTTTCCTATATTACAGGGAAACAGATCCTTATAATTCGCCCTCGGAAAAAAGGATTATGCTGAGGAGAGAAGGGCCATTAGCTGGTTCCAGGCTGTGGTGTTGGGGGTCTGTGTGTGTCCTGGGTGGAGAGATCTTGTCTGGACAGCAAGTTGACACACAACACTGCACGGGACACAGAAGCACCTATCACAAATAATATTGCAGTCAGAAAGAGGCCTGCTGGTGTATTAGTGGAGGAATTTATGAGCCGCGCCAGGAAACTCGCTGATTTTAGACAAAGCTAGAGCCACATGGTCATTTAGCAGGAATTTCCCATGGCGAGACCCGCTGCAGTAAATAACTTAATTTGATAATATAATATAATCCATTTGATATCAACATGCAGCCTGCAGGTTATTCTGTGAAGGACAGACTCCCAGTCCAAATAGCGGCGTGCACACAAGACCTCGTAGACAACGTTTCCTTTGCACATCTCCAGTCGAATATCAGTTTGAATACGGCAGTTGCACATCAGTAAATGTCTTATTCATGACAATATCAATTTTGCCTGCGAGCAGAAAGTTCCTTTGATTACTTCTATCTAATGTTGGAAGTAGTAGATATAGAAGTGGTTGAGGGAAAGTGGGTGCACAAAAAGGCATTTCCAGCACGCAATCTGCAGTAATTGTAGGAATGTAGTGTAAGCGCTCAAGAGTGAATGTTTTCTGTAACCCAAGCTAGAGTGACGCTAAGAAGGATTTAGCTGGTCAGCTACTATCTGATCTTCATATGGTTTAAAAGTATCAGCATGAGTTCAGCCACGGATTTGACTTAATGGAGGAATGTCTCATCCCTGGCTTGAACTTCTCCCCTCTTTCTTTCTTTCTTTCTTTCACCCACTCTCAAGTGTTTCCCCTTGTCACTCCCTTTCCATGCTCCTTACTCCTTTTCATCTCCCATCCTCTCTCTTATTCTCTCCAAATATGGCCAAATTGTTGGCTAAGATTGTGACTAAGACCTGTGCTTCTCAGAAAAGGCCTTTAAACAGGACTTTGTCGTTGTTGCTAATGTTTAGATGAAGATAGGCTTTTCTTGAACTTGCGTTTTATAAGGGGCCTTAACAACATAATGTTAGCACTGTTGTATAAGTGCTTTGACTTATAATCAAAGGCATCTTGTTAAAACAGCTGGATTCCAAACAGATGAGACATCTGATAAGTCTGTATTTCAGTCAAGGGTGGACAACATGCTTCACAGAAAAGATAGAATGATGATAATAAACTAAAAATAAACTGAGATGATGTGATGGCAGGTAATTTAGCATTCACATTGCATTGCACTGCAATTGGAACACACACCTCATATCTACAGACAACACAGTGTCTTACAGGATAAGATGATGTCGCCGGTTGAAACTAAGGCAGGTAAAGGTGTCAAAAAACAACATGGGACATACAACAGATGTAACACAGCTCTCTTTTTTTCCTCATAGGCGAGCACTGTGAGCTGAATGCATCATCAGGCCGGTGTGTACCCGGTGTGTGCAAGAACGGCGGCAAGTGTGTCAACCGGCTTGCAGGAGGTTTCATGTGCCAGTGTCCACCAGGGGAGTACGAGAAGCCCTACTGTGAGATGACCACCCGCAGCTTCCCCGGACAGTCCTTCATCACCTTTAGAGGCCTGAGGCAAAGGTTCCACTTTACCGTCTCCTTCACGTGAGTTTCTTCTAAGCTAGTTAGCCGGACATGCTAATAATTGCATTTTACGTTGGAGCAGATTAAACACTCCCTTCAATCCAGAGTATTGCTCTTAAAAATTGGAATAGCCTGTGAGAATGTATTACTTGTGGTAAAGTATGTGGTATTCATATTCAACACATTTCCTTTTAAAGAGTATTCTGAATAGATTTTGGATTTTACAAAATCTTGGCTGCACCGCACGCCTTCTCACAGCACAGCAACAGCCGCACATGTCTGTAACAGTGTGTGTTGTAAACGGTAATTTAGATAGTAGCGAGGAGCTGCGCAAATAAACACATTTCAGTTCAGTGCGCTAACGTGTGTCAACTGGGGCGTGCCGAGACATGTGCACACTTTTCCATTGTGTCTCCGTCCGTTCCCTCCTCTCAATACCCACATGCACACACACACACACACACACACACACACACACACACACACACGTAGGAGTGAAGAAGACATGCGCTCCACCTGAATGTGCAACGTTATGAGGTGCGTTCGTGAAACTGCTCAAAGAAAATAGACCCTGGTTCAGCAAGTTTGCAACACACAGTAAATATTAGGCAGAGAAAGACTTTGATCACATGTTTCGTTAGCAATAATATGGAAGATGAGTTTGATAATTGCGAGTTCGTAGACACTGTGACGGTGAGAAAGGTTCGCAGTGTGGTGAAAACAGGAAAGGGCTGTGTGATGAGTTCTCTTATCAGTGTTTGGCTCCAGCCATCCTGACTTCCTGCCCCGCTGGCCTCACTGGCATCTGCCGGCTGACTCCTCTGCCCTCACCTTACACTCCTAACACACACACACAAACAGCCACGCACACTTTGTACTACTACTCACTCATTTAAGAGGTCTCTTCTCCCTCTCTCCCACGTGGATACACTCGTGCATCATCTAAGGCAGGGGAACTGTTTCCTCTCTGTGGCCCACCGGCTTTACACATCCTGCCTTTCCTTTCCAAGTGACTTTTCCTCAAGAGCTCCTCGGTCCTTCCATCGGGAAGCTATCTGCAAGGCCTTCAAACGCTCAGTCCCGGTCTGTTTGAGTTGGATAGGTGCTTAGAAATGTGACAGGAAACATGAGCTGGAGCAGAGAAAAACAGTCGGAATCCATTCAGCCCCTTTCTGTGTGACAAATCTGAATATCCATCGCTTCATTTTAACTCTCACTTTGGACTTTTAAATTGGATAAATGAATCCTTTATGCAGGAGGGTTTTTGTCAACCTGAGAAACATAAACTGTTAAAGAAGATACCACATACTGTATCTCCATTTTTTGGGTTGATTTCACCACCGTAGAATCTAAAAGAAGCCATAAAATCCTGTCTTTCTCCACAGGTTTGCTACCAGAGAGAGAAACGCTCTGCTTCTCTACAATGGCAGATTCAACGAAAAGCACGACTTCATCGCTCTGGAGATCATTGACGAGCAGATTCAACTCACCTTCTCTGGAGGTTAGGCTCCATAATGTGTGTGTGTGTGTATGCCAGTGTATTTGTGGTGACCACTTAGAGTAATTACTGTTAATATCAGCTACATTGTAAGGAGATTAACGCACGTGTAAGTGCACTTTATCTAAAGTGACTTTCACAGAGAGCACGCTAAATAACTCTTATCAACATGCACTTTCTTTTGACAAGGGTGTGTGGTTTTGTGTGTGTGTGTGTGTGTGTGTGTGTGTGTGTGTGTGTGTGTTAGTGCAGGCATCTATCCAAATGTACCAAAGTTTGAACATGTTCATTTGTGTGTGTGTGTGTGTGTGTGTGTGTGTGTAGGTAAGAGAGGTGGGTGTGTTTTACTGTTTTGAAAGCAGCTGCTTCCTCAGAGAGGGAGCTGCCAGACTGATTAATGATGGCGCAGACACTTTACTGGCCGAAAAACACCTACTTAATACACACACACACACACACACACACACACACACACATACAGGCGAAAGCCCACAAGCAGTGGGTCACTCCAAACTTGATTTTTTTGCAAACAATGCAAGCTTTTAAAGCAAGCATGCGCCCAAAAACATGCAGACTCACGCACATACAGTTTGTGTGCAATCACACACACACACACACACACACACACACACACACACACACACACACCCACAATCATGGTGAAAACTGGTAACTGTTGGACTGCAGATCAAACACATATTCTTTGGAGCGGTGACTGTTGTTTTCAGAGTCAGTCTACTTTCCCATGGTACCATACAGGGAGGAATCCAGTTCAATATGATTATGTTGGGTGAAGCCTGTTTGGGAGCCAAGCCAAGTCATTGTGCCCCGCTTCAAATCTGAATGCATGACTCATCAAATTAAATACTCTAAATTATGACTCATGGTTAATGAGAATAGTTAAAGGAAAGTCTTTGATTTGATTGCAGTATTTGTCTTTTCTATCTTTTATGTAGTGTAGTAAATACATGGGTTGAAGTAAGACATACTATCACTTACTTACACATACTTTCTGTTTTTCACGTGCACAGCCAGAACCCTGAGACATCACTTATTAACTCTCCCATGCACTCAAACACAAAGACACACACACACACATTACTTGTCAGTGTTGCCGTACTGTTTACTGATTTCCAGAGTAGTGGATTACTGCCCTGGCTGCTCCTGCCCTTGACAAACAAGAGTAAACCCCCAGTAAACCTTTTGCCTTTGTGCTCTGCAATCTTCTCACTGAGAGCCATTGATACTACAGACTAATAGTGGCTTTCCCAACACTTGATTTATGATCATGGTGTATGCGTGGCTCTGTGTATGTCATGTAAGGGCACAGAGTTTGCCTTTATTGGTAACTTCTCAATAACCTGTGGAGTGTGTTGAATGAAGTAGACATTTCTGTGAGCATTCCTCCTCTCATTCACTTACATTAAAGCGAGACTTTTCTTCTTCTTCTTCTTCTTCTTCTTCTTCTTATGCATGAAAGGTTGAATTCATAAGAAATAAAACGCACCCTTGCCCAATTCAATACATTCAGCAGTTTAGATGCTACTGCCCTGCTCCCTCCATTCACTCTTTTTCTCTTTCTTCCCTCCTTCCCTCGCCATCCAGGGGAGACGAAGACCACGGTGTCCCCCTACATCCCGGGCGGGGTCAGTGACGGCCAGTGGCACTCTGTCCAGCTCCATTACTACAACAAGGTAAGGAATTTAATCAACCAGCCAGCCGTCGGATACTGATTAAGCCGGAGGAGGATATTTTGTAATATAGGAAAAACTGGAGTTGAATGGTGCATTATTTCCCATAAATGATGTCGCCCTTATTGAAGGGCGAGATCATAATTAGGCAGTGTTAAGGGGGAGCAAGCTCAGCAGTGGTAATGTGGGAGTAAAGTGTATGAAATGGGGATTTCTTTGAGGCTACCGAGGCAGCTGACCTTGACTGCTGATTCGGGAGATTATCTTAACAGTGCAAGTTTCTTTGGTGACGTTAACTCTGACACGGGCTCACCCCTCTGCCTTAGCCTTTGACACTGAATTATGGTGTAGCTTTCTTGTGAGAAGCACAGGGGCTTCAACCTCAAGGGTCAAAAGTTCAACAACTGTGTTTTCCTACTGAACAGCTTAAGCATACATGTGGTTTTAAGATAAGGGTGGATTGTCTTTATATGTAGCCTATGGATGCTATCATATGGTACAATCCAATCGAATCTACATCTTTTGTCCATTTTAATTTGTAATTTTCATTTTTCGAGACGTTCCCACGATGGTCCTCTTGCTTCTTTACTAAGTCCAATCTCAGAAAAGAGACAGCGATTATTTCACAGTCGAGCTCATGTATCCACTTCAGTTGTAATATTATATTAGAAGGGCTTACATCGCAGTCAATTGCTGGTGTTAATTTCCAACAAACTTCCAGAGCCTGCGGGCATTGTTCTTTTAACATTAAACCAGACAGGAAATAAGATAACACTGGCCCTCTGAACATGTACATCCTATAGTTTGTTGTCTGTTTTAACCCATTTAAAGTTGAAACAGCAGTTAATTTGCCATCTTCCCTAACTGAAGCCAATCAATTCAAGCCTTGTGGACATGTGACACACCATGTGCTAGCCTTATTTCATACGTTATGTTCTGACAAAAGACATCAATGCTTCTTTTCATGCACTGTTTTCCCTCCATCTCTTTCCTTCTCTTGGCTCTTCCTTCATGCACACAACGCTGAAAGCTGTAGCATCGCCGGCCTGACCCAAGACCTCCAGCATCGTATTTCAGCAGCACTTTTGCAACTTGTTAAAGAGAGTAACCTGCTTCTTGGCCTAAGCCTACAATGCACACCTTCTCACATTTCACAGGTTGTTCGCCTCTTTCTTGTGTCTACCAGCTATAGAGCCCATAGCATACTTGGTAGTCTTGACAGGAAAGTATTCATCAAAGGTGATGGATTGGGGGGCTAGCATACTGTACCATGTTAGCTGCAGGGTCACATCTGTATCTATTGTTTGAGGTGTACTTAGGCTGTATGTCTGCCTGTTCAACAGCACTGCCTTTATTATGCTAGAGACAATAGCTTAAACCTTGTAGTGCTTTGTTAACGTTGCTACCTCCGGTATTATTTGCAGGGCACCATCTCTTGGCACAGAAGACTTCATTGTTTTGTTTGTCTGTTGGGTTGTCTAGTGTTTGTAGGGATGTCTCCATGGAAACGAGAGATTGATTTCCATGTCCGAACAGATTTCCTGCTTTGTTCCTGTTCTGTGCAGTTTACTTTTCTTTTTTATTTGGCATTACCAATCCTATAGGCTTCCTCTTTGCTGCTTGTGGCATGCAGATACAAGCAGTACGCACACAAACCTGTGTTATTAGCGTGTAAAAGAAGGGGATGTGTGCGTTCCACTGACGTCAGTCTCAATGCAGACCGGTGATTTGCAAAGCAGGTGACACATTCTGTTGAATTAGCCCCGAGGTCGACTGTAGCGCTGACACAGGGTCAGCTTTTCTACATGTGTTGAATGATCAGAAGTCGGATTGACTGATGGTAATTTAATCCTACATCAGTTGCTGGAGGGATTAGTGGAAATGTATATGGCAGAATGCAGTAATGTTCTCACAATAGGTTAGACGGCGTTGACATGTGAATGCATGGACAAGAATGATGGCACACACACTGTGCGTCTGCTGCACGTGAAACTCACACACACATTTGTCTGTAGGTAGCATTGCTTGCGTAGCCCAGAGAGGCTAGAGAGAAAATCAGAGCCCAATTCCCAAAGAGTGATGTAATCCAGATTCATGTCACGCAAACACGCACTCACACACATACACTCACATGAATAATGTTCCCTCTCTGTCCATGTGTTATCTTTCTGGGAGCTTTTGAGGGGTTTTAGCTCTCATAAATGGAGAGGCTTTAGTCAAGATGGCTTCTGGTGATTGATATATATACTTTAGAGAATCAGTAGCCAGTTGTACCAGCTAAATTCAAACGTAGCCTAGTTATAATGCTAGTGATTACTAAGTGGACATTTACACAAACAGGTTCTTATGTGGAGATTATATACTTAATATTTACACCCATTAGCATGCTAATTACGTTCACGACCTGTTTAGTTTGTAAGGTAAAAGAGGCGATATGGAATGCAGTCGACATATCTGACCTGACACGCGATCACAATGTTGTTTTATAAAGATGAAAACTGGTTAGGTTTTAAATTGTATTTCATAAAAATAACACAGTGTGTTTGCTAATTGCACCACACAACTAGTTCTTACATAAAGATTTGTTGTTGCTAAATATTTACAGTATGTAAATATTTGCCCGGTGTAAATGTTACAAAGCCAGCTGAGCTAGCTAACTGACAAAACTGACGTTGGCTTGCTAATATATGACCAGTTTAGACTGAAGAGTAAACAGGGTGATATGAATTAAATTTAGATTAAATAACACAATATACCTTAAATTACAAAGCAAACGTTCTTAAATGACCAAATAGTGTCGGTTAGGTTATCATGATCTGAAATTTCCCTCTCATTCTAAACTGCATGAATACTACTAACTCTGAAACTTGTATTTCTCCATGTATACATATCTAAATATAACAAAGTAATAATATATTGTTTAGCCCCTACAGCTGTTGTTTTGTTGTTATGTTGCAACTTGTGATGCTTGACTTTCTGTTTACGGATGTTTTTGATTGGATGTTTACAAGCCAACCAATTCAGATATTGAAGTTTTTTAAGGGTGCAACCTGAGTTAGTAAATAACTAGTGAGAAGCTAGCTAGTAATTACTTAGTGAGCACTTTACACAAAAAACCTAGTGACACTGTGGATTAAGGAATATCTGGTGCTGCCCAGTCCAGGGTTGTTCTTCCCACTTGAGCCCCAGTTGGCTTGTAACGGTCCTAACGGCACGCTCACACAATACACACATGCACGCACAGGCGGTGATTTATTGGGTCAGATGATGAGGCGGTTGAAGTTGTGCAGGGTTTTAGGGGTGCCCCCTTTTTAAAGCCGCTGCTACTCTCTTCAGAAGAACCAGGGTGCCTCTGCTGAAAAACAGAGGTCAAAGGTCGGTGGAGGGTTGGCATGACAACAGACTTGGACTTGCCATTGTTGCAATGATCTGGGTCGGTTGGAAAGCTGTGTGTGCGTGTGTTTGCATCTGTGGGGGGCAAAGATAAATAGAAAACTACTCCGAGTGTGTGTGTGTTTTTGAATGTGTGCATATGTCCGTACTGCTATTAGAGATGTTACACAATAGAAGTGGAAGGATAAAGACATTTTTGAAATTCCATGGTGCGGAGTCTCAAGGACAGTTGACTTTGTCAGCAAGGAAAAACTAAACAGGAAACACACACACACACAAATACAGATAAAGCACGTAGATGGGTATTCCTGCAGCAGCTGGAGGTTTGTCTTGAGTTTTGATGTATACTAACTACAGGAAATGATGTCTCTTGTTGCAGGAAATGATGTTATTTAGCTGGACACTGGGCAGGATGTCAGTTGTCAGATGTCAGATTATATCTGCCAGGCCACCTGCATGGATTACATCAGGATAAAATAGATGCCGAATAGGCAAGGAATACTTGATTTATTTTATTTCCGTTGAATTTTACCATAACGACAACCACAATCTCATAATAGTTCAATTTTAAAAAAATATTATTTTGTAATAGCAGTTTTGCCTTGAAAGAAACATTCTAAATGAACGTTGAAAGTTTATTCTTGACCTTACAAAAAGTCATTTTCCAGAAAATTTTTATCTCAAGGTCCATGTATTTTTAAGTATCTAAGTATCAAAGGAATAACCAACAACCCTCCGCTGACAAAGATCTCGAGTTCTGGAAAAAAATGGACCTTGAGTTGGTATGATTTCTATTTGGAAGCATGAGAGCAATAAACAAGAAGGAATTTGCAGGAATCTTAATTATATTTGCATTCATGTTCCACCAGCTATCTTAAAACAAGAATAAAGACAGAATAAATGCTTATGAGTGAAACACCAATTAACTGTAAACCACAGCTAGGAATAAACTATAATTAAGTTCCATGTGATCCATCCACATGGTGCCAAATTCAGCGAAGCAGAGCATGGCTGCAGATGTGACATGCCTGCGTGTTTGCAGTACTTTTATAACGCTGCTTTACGCTGCTCGCAGGCTTGATGTTAGATATGTTAATAGTGTTACACTGGCTAATATGGGCTATGATATTTACAGCTAGGGTGTGTAGACAGCATTCCCAGACAGGCTTAGCTGGCTCTTATCACCAGCAAGCACCAAAGGTTCACTCTTTCTGCTTGTGCTGTTCCTCCCTCGCTCTCACTCTGGTGCTGTTTACATGGCAGGACTTTAATCATCAGAGCATAAGTGCAAATTACTTCACAGCACAGCTTGAAGTACTTTTTAAATACCATACCATACCATGTGTGTATTTTTGCGTTCCACCTCTGCTGGGCTGAAACACTTGATGTAACTCGGCTGTATTCAGAAACCTGTTGGGTAAACTCCAATAAGGACAGGCCTTTTATTGAAAATGACCACATTGACTGAGTCTAGCATATCAATACATAATATCATACACATGTCTTCATCAGGGGAATTGCGCTGAACAGTTATCTCAGTCTGTGCTATAAAATAAATAGCTGCTACCCTCCTCTTTGTATTTTCTCTCTGTCTCTTTGTTGATGTTTCTGGGTTTATTGGGCTTCAAAGACAAGCTGATATGCCGTCAAACACACACACACGCACACACACTCACACACAGAGTCTTCTACACATGCACACAGTCGATAATTGCTCTTAAAATAAACACTCTGCCTGTAAGTGGTTTTGGAGTTATCATCCATTTCCCTGTGTTGTAGTTTTATTGCTAATAGCTGAGGCTACATGTGGTTTTCCTGGGTGGCCGTAACAGACAGACACATGCCTTATTAGGTGTTTGACCGTGTCATGGCAACACACACACACACTCACACACTTCATCGGCTATGCATGGGATGAACAATGTGCCAACGCATGTGTTATGAGTTTCTGCACAGACACGGGTGCAGGTTTGTGTATTTTCTCTACTAAGTGCTTTTTTAGAAAGGTTAAGTAGTCATTTTTTGAGGTGAAGCCCCAGACACTGCATTCCCCGGCAGGGTGTGTTTTTGAAGGAAGAGGCCATGTTATCCTTTGTTCTCATTGACGCAGGTTTCCCCCGGACCTCAAACAGATAAGGTTATCATCACACATAAACACACACTGTTACACACCACTAACTACTATTTTACTAACTATAATGCATCATACATTATCTGTGAGTATTCATACAAAGCAGATACACTGCCTATCAGAGGAGACATGCTTAGTGCTTTTAATCACTCATTATGATTATTATTATAACACATAGTAATCTAGCATGTAAACCTGCAAACCCATGTTTTGTGTCAGTTTGGTGTGGAAGCAGGTTTTGGGCTTTAACACGCTTGTGCCAAAAGGAATATTCCCTGCTTTTTCCTGCTGTACGCATAGCGTAGTATTTCACAGTGTGGTATAAATCAGCCAGAGACGTCTTTGTCCGAAGGCGGCAGCGGTGCATGAGTTGTAGCCTATTGTGTGAGGTGGTGGGAGAGGTGTGTTTGAAGTGGGCATGACGGAACTATGTTTTACTTTGGATGTCGTTATTGTTGGCAAATTGGCTGGTAGCAAATCCAACCGCAGACACTTCAGCATGCATGCCTCTGAACACACACACACACACACACAGACACACACTATAAATGTATACATTTCACATGTTTTTTTAAGTCCAATGAATACATTTTTTTCTGCACAAGTAAAAAGTGAAAATCCTCCTAACTGGAGTGATGAGACTTTCACTAGACAAAAAAAATATACACATCCAACACACACTTAGTGGGCTGCAGGTCTAACGCGGTGTGTGTGTTTCTCTCTCTCATGGTGTCTCTCTCCCAGGAAGGGGGGAGTCTGATGGACTCCAGTGGGGCTCTGCGGCTCCCGCTCTATACTGCCTGGCTGGAGCTCAATCAGAAGGAGGTAACCTCTGACCTCTAGCCTAGTCCCCACTGGTGTTTCTTTTCTCCCCCCCGGGGTCTCATTTAGTCCCTGCTCTGCTTCTAGTACAGTCTACTGGACTAACTCTACTGACCATATACCTCAGATATACAGAGGTAACATGGCCTCCAACACAACGGTGTTAGCTCTAGTTTAGTCTGGCTCTGTTCTGGTCGGGGACTATAGAGGAGGCTGTTGCAGATTTTGATTTTTCTAGTTTTGGTTTGGCCGTAGAAGGTGTGTGGACTTGGTAGTTGGTAGTGCCAATGTGACCTGGCTTTCTTCTGTCTCTCCTGTTTTCGACTTCTTGGTGAAGTCCTAAATAGAAACTACACAGGGTACCTTTAATAAATGTTCAAAACACTCTTTTTCTGCTTCGGCCTGGTGCTGCATGTTCGGGTGCTTTAACAGATGGTGGCATGAAATGAGCAGAAAAGGCCATTTTAAATTCAGGAAGCTTGATTGTGAGTTTTTAACACATGCAGATCTGTGTGTATTCGGTGTGCGGATAAAAAGAATGATTCCTCCTGGTCACCATGTTACACTTTGTGATTAGTACTTTTCACTTCACAAATCGTGAGCTGTGCAAAAATGTCATATGTTACTCTAGAAGAGTCAGAGGTCAGTATTCGTGAAGCACTTTTGGGACAGTATTTGCGATCAGCTCTCTCTCATTGAGGTCTAGCTCCATTGCATCTCCACTGCATCTCTCTGACTCTGACCTATTTAACTGTTTTGCATGTGCACATACATTCACTTTATCTTGACTATGTGTCACTGTCCTGCTCTACTGTCTCTATTTCTCCATCTAGCTGCAGAAGCTTCTCATATCTAAAAAGGGACCAGTGGTGTAAAACAGAAATGACACAGTAACAGCCTCCTTGCTCATCTGTCAACTCTCATTGACTTCCTCTGTTGAGGTTTGTTCAGGTGAAATAAACATGTCTGAGCATTGGCAGACAGGTAGGTAGACTCCCAGCGAGCAGTGATTGTGTTTTCCTTGGCTGCAGAGTGGCGGGCCGGAGCACCGATTCTGTCAGGGAGGATTAACGACACTCAGAAGTCGTCAAAGATGGCTCTTGTAATAAGCACAGACAGCAAATGTCTCAGGGCTCACACGCTTCTGTTTAGACTATAATTTAGTTTGAGGGATTTCATTTTAGATTGCATACTTAATCTTTTCTTGTGTTACAGTAAGATCCATACAAGTCCTTAGTGGTTGGTATTAATTGGAGAATTAACTAAATAATAGTGAGATATTATTTTAATAGAGCAAATGTCTGCACCAGTTTCAGGCTTCTGCATTTTTGGCTGTTGTAGCCACCTTCTTCTACAATTTATTGGGGTGTGTGTGTGTGTGACGGCACGTGTGGCAGGGTTAAAATGATCTTTAAAACAGCTTACTCTGAGAAATGTAAATATAAACAGTAGAAATAATAAATAAACACATTATATTATTATGAAGAATTCGTTTTTTGCAACAAGCAATAAAGCCACTCTGTATAATGTAATTTAAAAAATGTTTTTTAGGCATTTTATCTGCCTGAACCGAATGAAAAATGCGACAAAATACACTTTCTTTAGGTTATTTGTGTAACCCTGGCTCTCTGAGTAGCATGAGTGAGATGTCTTACTATGGGATACGCCACTGGCATATTCACGGACACGATTTCCAGCATTCCCTGCGCCGGGACCCTGCGCCTTCATATATGGGTGTCACACTAACCCTACAGAAGCTATTCTCTACCTACGGTATGTCTCAAGGCTAACTAACTAAACTGTCCTCAAATTGCCTGGCGCTAATTTCCTGGGATACTGGTCCAGCTGCCTTCATCATAGGTGGTTATTGACCTCTTTCCAAACAGTAGAATATTGTGGCTTCTCTACTTGCTAGCATATGTTATTTTCGCTACACCTAGCACGCTTGTTGTTAGTCTGTTCCTGTCTAATAACAGTTTAGCTAGCTAGCTTTGAGATAGCTTGGCTTCTGAAGTGAGAGGAGGTAATTGAAGCCATATATAAA